>NW_007359914.1:2906451-2959956 GCF_000359705.1 Exserohilum turcica Et28A | reverse complement strand
TGTCTCATCTTCGTCGTCAACCCAGGCTTCCTCGTCGGCTTCGTCTTGTTGTAACCGGCTGCTCGAAGGACTCTCCATACGGTGGACGACGAGACGTTGTAGCCGTGAACACTAAGATCACCAGCAATATCAGCGCAGCTCTTCTCTCTCCCATACCTATCGCGGCGTACGTTCTTAAGAGTAGCGTCGTGTATTTCTTCTTGTTTACGAGGGCGGCCTGCGCGCGGGGCATCTTCGAGGTACTGCGGAAGGATCTTAATTAGGCGTGCGTTAGGCTCAAAGCCTCGCTGGCAGGCTCTACCATAAATTGAGTCGATCGTACGCGGCGATATGCCTGTCATTTCTGCGATTTCGCGTGTAGATTTGCCACCAAAAGGTGACTTCAATGCAACAATAAAAGAGCGGGTCGATATATCCGTATTTGGAGCCATGGTAGATCAAAAACACTCAAAAAAATGAGTATACAAGCTATCGCCAGCTTCAAAAAATTGGTGTGGGCGCCAAGAATAGTCGGGCCGATAGGCTGGCGGCTTAGCGTGGCGCTAGCAAGAACTTTTGACAGTCACCTCCGTAGCTGCTCAAAGATAGACTTCAAGTATTAAGGGATTTATAAGGCTAGGCTAGTATATATACAACCAATGTACACGTTAGTGCTGATATATTCTCGTAGAAACGATCTGCAATGATCTTTTTTATCTCGTATATTCCTCCACATGTACGTAAGCGCCTCCTCCTCTCGAGTTGAAAACGAAAATCATACTGGCTTGGTGGAATAGCCTATTTAACAAACAAGCGCCAGTCCCTTGTATTCATCCAGTTGCGCAATAGTATTTCGATGTATTCTTGACTGCTTTGCATACTCCACTTCTCAAATTGGGGCCCTCCTATGCATGCATTAGCAATTTCTCTCTAATCTCCAAGTAGAAACACCTACACCGCAGTCTAAGTAGCATAGGAATCCCGCAAATTCTGCATCGCAGACACTGGCAGGAACACAGGCTGCAGTCGAAAACCCGACTAGGCAAAGTAGTGAAGCGGTGACAAGCGCGAAGTATTGCATATCAGGCTAAGAGTCGAGTATGGAGTAGCTGTTGTAAGAGAGCCTGTGAGTAACGAGGAAACTTGGTTCGTCTATTGTATGGCTAATATGTATACTAGTGCTGGCATATCTTTGGACTAGATATGACATTTAACTAAATTTCTAATATCAAAGTCACTCAGGTATTACATAATATGTCTAGCAGAGGAGATTGCAAATGGCAAGGTCTACAGACAATATGATGAAGTAATACGGCAGAATGGTGGACTTGCAACATCTAGAAGAGCAGTGCTGACATTGACGTAGAGCGATTTTCAAAAGTTGAGTATTGATTAGGAGGAGGCTTCAGCTTACATAGGCTAGTGCTGATAGCTTGTCCGCAAAACGACCGATTACTAGGGAGGATACAAAGGTCGCGGATCTGAATATTTTGGTAGAAAGTGACGTGTTTATATAAAAAAATCGAGTGTTTCTTCAGATATAGGGCAGAGAGGGAAATGAGAGACCTATCATTGAGTCGACGTGATATTTTAGAGATACGTTAAGAAATGAGCGATATTCCGATATATTCTAGAATGGAATGAGCAAGTGTGGAACTTGAGTTTAGTGTCTGCGGCATATTCGATTGCTTACCATGTGGTTTCGAGACGCGACCGCAATTATGCCCGCAGATGTACTTGGCGGCAGCGGTGAGCGGCACATGTATGACGGTTGACTCACTTTGTTCCAGCCAGCGCATTTTTTGAGGTTTTTGCAATCTGGTTCATCTGTAACATTGTGACCATTAGTCTCTGAGTGATAGGTTTATTTGACGTATATCCTTTGTATAGTGCCTATATGTGTAGAATATAATCAATATAGGCCTGGATCTGTGCCATTCATTATAACAACCAAGATTTGTGCTATGCTTGTAGCTGTAGCTGCAGCTGATGTTTAGGTTAGATGCAGCGACACTGACGAGCTAAGATAAGCTCTAGTCTACTTAGTTCTTGGCGCAAGCATCACGTGATACACACTGCCTAATGTTGTACAGAGGCAAGCCTGTAGTCAAATCATGGAAATCATACATTACCCCATCTTCAACCCACCATATTCGAGCAACAGTTTCTACAGATGCTTGATGCAAACGTGTTGAGTAAATTCTCTAGATGATGATGCATACATCAGGTGATCTCTATTACATACAAAGATACCCGACACGTGACTTTTGAACCCGCCAAGAGGGCCAAGACAGTGGGAACCAAATGTCGTAATCGCAATGATGTGCCGTCTGAGCGGGGCGGGGTAAAACGAGTTTCTTGGCTCCGTTGGGTGTATGCATGAGCTATTTTGCGTTACCATGGTATCCTCAGGAGTACTCGAAACATGGCGGCCAAGCTAGCCGAGAGTGTTGGTGGTGGCTAAGATGCGCTTACTTCATTGCCCATGTATGTATGCTTTACAGTTCTGGGACTAGACTGCATGTATGCAGAGCAATATTCCCTTTCTGGTATACTTGAAGGATATTTATCAGTGTATTCAGCATCTGGTCTGTCAATGTCCTTGTATTCACCAGTGTCCAGGCCAAATATAGGTGTACACGACAATCAACACTTCTAGACTACAACTGGTAAATTGAACCAAGACATTGATGGCAAGTCGATAGACGATGCTGTTCTACCCAAGCATTGCGTAACCAACCCACCCGTGTCTGCAAAGGACACGTGAGCCGCATCTACACGCCCACAGGCACAGGACTGGCCGCGCGGGTAAAGCACGAGGACCGGCGACCCGAGGCAAATTAGTGTTTTAGCACCAAGGCTCCATGGCTGTTGGGTCGAGCAGCGTGCCCCTCCAAGGACAGAGGGGGAAGACGGAGGGGGGAAGACGGGTAGGCGGAAGAATGCACGGCTAAACAGGGGCGGGCGCCCATGTGGAAACGGTTTCTGGGACGGCAACGCAGGATGATTCAGACGGGCCCCATTGAACAGTGTGGGCTGGGCGTGTGGTTGTGGATGTGGGTGGGTGTCTTGAGGACCCAAGTGAAGAGAGCTTGGCTGGAGCGGACAGCCGTGCCGGCGGGTAAATCGAGCTTGTCCGGTGGGTACGAGAGACAGCCATTGTGTACCCCTCCAATGATAAGGAGCATGGAGCGACGTAGGAGAGGAGGGCGGAATTGATTATTCGAACCTGTCCCAATCAACATATACTTGCAGAAAGAGAAGGGAAAAAAGAGAATACATACCACACACCATGGCGGACAAAGACCCCGTCGTCACGCACATCTACACAGCCGACCCCTCAGCACACGTCTTCAACGGCAAACTCTACATCTACCCGTCGCACGACCGTGAGAGCGGCATACTCAACAACGACAATGGCGACCAATACGACATGAACGACTACCACGTGCTCAGCATGGACTCGGTTGGAGGGCCCGTGACGGACCACGGCGTGGCGCTGCGGCAGGAAGACATTCTGTGGGTCAGCAAGCAGCTGTGGGCGCCCGACGCAGCGACCAAGGACGGCAAATACTATCTCTTCTTCCCCGCGCGCGACAAGGAGGGCGTGTTCCGCGTGGGCGTGGCCAGCAGCGACAAGCCCGAGGGCCCGTTTGCGGCCGAGCCCGAGCCCATCCACGGCAGCTTCAGCATCGATCCCGCGGCGTTTGTCGACGACGACGGCCAGGCGTACCTGTACTTTGGCGGCATCTGGGGCGGCCAGCTGCAGTGCTGGACGACGGGCGAGTTTGTGCGTGCCGACTACGACAAAATGGAGGCGTCCGAGGGCCCCGCGCTGTGCGCAAAGGTGGCGCGCCTGTCCGACGACATGAAGAGCTTTGCGTCTGCCGTGAGCGACGTGGTGATAGTGGACGAGGCGGGCGCGCACATCGCCGCCAGCGACCATGACCGCCGCTTCTTCGAGGCGGCATGGATGCACAAGTACCAGGGCAAGTACTACTTTTCCTACTCGACCGGCGACACGCACTACCTGTGCTATGCCGTGGGAGACAATCCGCTCGGCCCCTTTACCTACGGCGGCCGCATTCTCGAGCCCGTCATTGGCTGGACCACGCACCACAGCATTGCAGAGTTCAAGGGCAAGTGGTACTTGTTCTACCATGATTCGAGTCTGAGTAAGGGCGTCAATCATCTGCGCTGCGTCAAGATCAGGGAGATTGTCTATGACGACCACGGTAAGATTCACCTGGCCGAGAGTCAGCCAAAAGTTTAAGGGGGGGCGCCATGGTGTGAGAAAGAGAGAAATGATTGTCACTTTCTATCAATCCATCCATCTTAGTAGATTACGATCGCCGCCACATAACACATGTAAAAATAAAAAAAACCCCACCCAGATATAGGGGATATATCCAATGCGAACAGAATAACAAACAACGCCTGCAAATGCTCATAACAACACAAAAAACTCCATGCTGTACAATGGCCCCGGGTATACAAAAAAGGGAAACAAGAAGAAAAATCTTCAACAATACAACATTAGACCTTGGTATCCCATCTCTTGGTCCGCTGCTGAAGGCCCTTCCAAGCCTCTTGAACCAGTTGCCTTCTCTTCAATTTCTCGCCCCTTTGCACCAGAGCCAGCCACAGTTCATAGCCTCGTTCCCGCTCATGTAGCCACACACCCTTTTCGTCGCCAAAGACATCTCTCTGTTGATTCAATCTGCCGCATACGCCGTCGAGTTCGCCCCACGCCAGCCAGAGCTGCTCCGCTGCAGTCCAGATGCCGCCGCGCCCCCCACGCGCATCCCAGTACCGGTCTCCGCCAACAAGCGAGTCATGGTAGCCGCTGGGCGACTGCGGCGTGCGGAAGTATCTGCGCAGCAGGGCACGTTTGTATTTCGAGTACCAGAGCTGCTCCCGCGTGATGTCTGGACCGGCTTCATGGTCGTTTGGTGCAGGAGAAGCGTCAATGATGGCAGGAACCGCTCCCGTATACGTATTCTGGATCAACGGAACCTCGCTCCAGGGCAATTTGCGCTCCGGGAGAGTGTCGAGGTCCGCCTTGTACTCTAGCGGGGATATGTATGCGGAATGCTCGTGGGGCGAGGGGCTAGTCTTGGACAGGTCAGGGCGCGAGAACGGGGGCTTGGTATCGCGGAGTCCAGCGGGGAGGGTGAGGTTCTTGTCGATGGAGCCAGGGTGGCTGTATTGAGAAAGGTTGGTTGAGTTGTCGTGCACGAGCAACATAAGCTCATCTTTGGTGTTAAAGGCCAGGGGCTGGAAGAGGACATGGGCATAGTCCAAGCCGACTGCAAAATCCGGCCTGGTACAATTCTCCTGCCTGGTGCAATTGGAAAAGTTTGCCTGCGCATGCTCTAGCCTGTGTTTTGCATCTGCTTTACCTTCTTTGAAAGACAACAACTCCTTCATCTTCGCGCCCACGTTCGTTGTCTGCACCTCGGCTGCATCTCTGCTCAACTGCTGCTCTGCAAAGAGCGTAGCGAGCACGGACTGGACCGTCTGCGACTGACTTTGGCGGTGTATAAATTTCTGCTGTGCAGCACGGTACAAGGCCCTTAAATCGCTCGCCGGACCCATGACCATTCTTGCGTTGAGGAATTTCGCCGGCATCTGTGATATGCGCCGAGCCGTCTCTGTTGTGTACAGGTTATCCGAGAAAATGGAATGGGCCACATATCCGCACGCCTTGTCATCGCCCTGACACTGTTTATCGGCTCCGAACACAATCGTCTGGTTGAACTTTTGGTACCCGTCCTTGTTTCGCCCATATCTTTTCAGCAGCCGCACATTGGCATCCACAAGCAAGCGCTTGTACTGCGAGACAATCACGTTGCTCGGCAGCTGGAACCAAGTGTTCTCGCCATCCACAATGAGTATGAGGTCGTGGTCTTTGACGAACTGTTTATTGCTTAGGTACTTGAGCGTGCGTTGGAGGATCTCTCGTTGCCGTTTTTCATCCGATTCGAAATTCCCGCGCAACCCCACCGCAGTAACTGGAGGGTAGTTTAGCATCATGGCCGACGCTGTCGTCTTGCAAAAGTCGATTGTGTCGCTCTCTGCTGGCATGATGAGGTGGAAGTTGGGCGTCGTCTTTTTGAGCCTGGCCGGCACACGGTCGACCTGGCCATTTTCCAGCTGCAGCGTCAACTCCGAGGGCGTCTTGAACGGCGACTGTATGATATTTGGCAAGCTTGGGAGATGCTGTGTCCATGGGTAGTATGTAGAGATGTTATTGTATCTGGACGACAAGGCCTAGCCATGGCGTTAGCATGCCATTGAGAAAGAGACGGCCACCACACACTTCTTGGTTCCTCATGCCGGCCATTACCATCAAAACAGTGCACAGGAAGACAGTCAGCACCATGGCCCGCCCTCTCCTTGTGCACACCCATTGTATCGCCGCACCACCGACTTCCTTGGGCGATCGAGTGGGAGACAAGTAATCCAAATCGACAGCCATGGTATCCGACTACAACGTTGCCGAGTACGTGGTGAAAGAAAATGAAAGAACAAAAAGAGGCTCAAAAAGGGTTCATAAAGGGCACCAGGGCCCGGAGTGTACAAGAAATCAACGCAGGGAACCAAATGTACATGCCTGGGGAAGCGGAAATAGTTAAATGATGGGTACACAATCGATCGGCCTGCAAGGTACAGGGCTTTTTGGCGTGGCAGCGGGCTGGGACACGACGTGGTCTTGGTATTCCGCCCATGGCCGTGTGCATCAGCGGTACGCCAGGGCCACACATGCACATTAGTACTATCTGTGGTAGTAGCCGTCTTACGTCACGGGCCGACCAAGAACGCGCGTACGGTCCACCTCAGGAGCTGTCCATCGGGAGCGGCACTATTTGCTTGTGCGAGGGTGTAAGCCTTCCGTTTCGCCGGCAGCTCTCAACAGCGTGTATCCCAGGAGCGGGTGGGAACATGGAGCGGTGGTCGTGCTTGGATTCCTGGAAGAGAAAGACGTGATCCGACGTGTGGCGTGCTTCTTTTTTGGGCGACGGGTCCTTGTCGCGCCGAAGTCAGCATGCGGGCAAACCTTGTTCGCCATCATTTCAGTTCAGTTTGTCTGCAATCTTTAATCATGGTGTGCAGCATGCTATCATTCGTGCTCAAATACGCCTGTCAGCCGTCAGAAAAGTAAGACGTGCCGGGAAACGCCTGCATGCAGCTACGTTCCACCTTTGCGCGCGCTACATACTTGGACCTACGTCTGATACATAACAACGCCAGCGCCAAAACGGCCCAGTCGGGAGCTGCAGTTGTGGCAACCACCAGAGTAGCTGTACAAGATGCACATGGTATTGCCTTGGCCATGCTGCCTCAGCATCAGGCATGCTATTACACGTCTCTTGACATCTACTGAACCATAATCCAAACAATCCAGCTTCATCGGGTATTGTGGTGCCAAGTCCAAAACGCCAGCGCTATCCAAGAACACGATGCTTCCTTCTCAGCAACAGCGGCCGTGGCTTCGGCACACGCTTGCCGTTCACGTATGCGGTACCGAATATCCCAACACCAAACATCGCGTCGGCCCTTGGTCCGGTCAAAACACACTCATCAGCCCCAAACTCCATCGCCCCAACACTAGAATGGTGTCAGCACACACTAGCAGTGACTACGCCACCTAGGCCTGAAGGGTCTGGTACAACTTCAACGCCTTGGTGCGCACGTCTGCACACTGCTGCAACGCAACAATGTGTCGTTCCTGTGCAACCTTCCACGTCTCCATGACGCTCTCGTCTTCCTCCATCTTGGCCAGGTAGCTCACGAATCCCACCTTCTTGCTGGTCTCGCCACGGTTGCGAATAAAGTGCTCGTCCAGCTCCTCCATCTCCGTGTTGCGCGCCGCAAAGTGCCCAGTAAGCACTTTGCAGTAGTTCCTGTACGACTTGACATACGACCCCATGCGCTCAAAGTACTGATCAATCGACGCCAAGTCCAGCTTGGCCGGCACGGGAGGCGCATGCGGTACCTCGGGGTACTTGAGACTTCTTGCTGCATTTGCCTTGATAGGGTGTGAGTTGGACGCCTCGGAAGAAAAGGGAAGCGCATCCCCAACAGACGCCATTCCACCCAGTCCATTCTTCTGCGGCTCGACAAGCGGCTTGATAAAGTCGGGCCCGAGACCGTTCAGTCCTGCTGCAGGCGGCTTTGCAGTCGTCGCCGACGATGGCGCAGTGGCAAAGCCATTCGGTATCGAGCTTGCTGCGGCCGTGTTGAGCTTTGGCGCCTTGGTTGTGCTCTTCTTCGTGTCGGCCGATGGTGGCCCAGGGTCAATATCCATTGCGTCGGCATCGCCATTGGCCGCTTCCTCAGCAAAAGCCTGGTACTTTGGCCGCGATGCATCTGACTTGTCTTGAGACTTGGCTCCGTTCTGTTGCACAGACGCCTTGCGCGGGCCCTTTGGTCGCTTGGTAGTCTCGGACGGCCGACGAGGCGACGTTTCCTTGGCATCGTTGTAGACCCAATTCGGGTCTTTGAATGTCTCTTGCCAGTCCTGAGGACTAAATTTGGCCGCATGCGGAGCTACTGGAGGCGGAGGAAAGTTGACTCCAGGAGGCGGACCAGGCGGCGGCGGGGGGATGTGATCGAGTGGAACCTGCGGTGTAAATGGATTGGACTGTGTGCTGAATGGGTTGCGGTCTTTTGTACTACGTTGCGAGGCTCTGCCGCGCGATGGCGAGGTTCGGCCTTTGGAGCTGGCACCTTTTGCTATGTCAGGAGCAAAGTAACTACTGCTGCCTTCGAACTTGCCATGCCAGTCCGATGGCGAGAACTTCATGTTGATGCTCTCTTCGCTCCGGCTCTTGAAGCTATTGGGCATGTGGCCCGCTGCGCCGTAGCTCTGTCGTCTTGGGTCAGGGGTCGCAAAGCCACTCTGAGCCCACGTTGGCGGAGGGGGTCTTTGGGCCTGTGGCGGGGGCGGGGGTGGAGGATCATGGTGATGTTTGCCATTGATCAAATCACTATCTGAATCAGAGTCTTCGTCGCTCGAGTCGGGGTAGCCATGCGCAAAGCCCTTGTTGGCCGTGCCGTTGGACTTGTTTGGTGGCGCCTTGCGACCCGAGTCAGAGTATGCGCCTGCGTCGTGCGACGAGCTTGCTCGGTGCATGTACGTTGGTGAATTGCGCACGCTCGCCGATCTGCCCATGTTTTCAAACATGGACGTTCGCTCGCCCCCGACATGCGAATAGTACGGCGTGCGCACGCGGTTGCCTTCCGAGTATGGCACATTGTCAGCATGGCTTTCTTTGGGAGGGGTGGCGGAGCGGGGTGGTGTTGGGGCCGCGCGAGCATAGTTTCTATACGCCGACCGCGCCTGGCCCTCGTCCACGCCCGGCATGGAAGGGTCAAAGCCCTGCTTGGGCGGAGCTCTTGTGCTCTGGCTCCGTCCAAAGGGGGTGCCGTTGGGGTTGCTCGGGGGATTGGCGTGTGCGCTGCTGTAGGGGTTTGCATTGTGCTGCCGGGCCTCGTCGCCCCGCGGCTGCTTCATCTTCTGCCATGCCGTAAAGACATTGGCCCTGGCCTCTGCGTCCCTGGCCCGCGCGTCTGCTTTTTGCGCTGTTGGGGGCGGGCGAAAGTTTTTGTTGGTGAAGCGGTCTGCGCCTGTGCTGTACGAGTGCTGTGGCTGTGGCGGGGGAGGGCGCTGTGCCTGCGGCTTCGGGGGAGGAGCGCGATAGTAGGAGCCGCTGGGCGTTGTGGTCGTGTATGCGTTGCGTGAGGGCGGCGGCCTTGCCCTCGGCGTGTTGGGCGTGTTTGCGGGAATAGAGGCATTGCGGTATTTCCTCCTCTCTGCGTCGTACCTTGCTCGTTGGGCTGGGTCGCCCAAGACCTCGTGGGCGGCCTGGATCTCCTGGAATTTGACAACAACCTCGGCCTCGCGCCCCGGGTTGCGGTCGGGGTGGTACTGCAGCGCAAGCGTGCGGAAGGCCTTGCGGATCTCGTTTTCGCTGGCCGTCGAAGACACCTTGAGGTCGGCGTAGTAGTTGCGCGTGGGGTCGGCCTTGACCATGGTTGCGGTGGCAGTGGGACTGGCGAGGCGGGCGAAGAGAAGACGTCGATATGGCGGGCGTGCGCAGGCGTAGTCACCCCGCAGGCTGCAGGTTTTGGCGGTTCACAGCCTCGTGCCGGTGCCGGGCAGTGCTGCTCAGATGATGGTGGTTGGCCGCGCGCGTGCACGTCGGAACATTGTGTCTCGCCAGGTGAAGCGCAGTGGCAGGAGCAGAGGCAGCCTAGGTGAATCACATCGTCAGCCGCATGTCGTCAGAGTTGCCGGGCGGGTGCGTGTACCGTATGCGTCTATTGGAACGTGGGTTGCCTGCTGCGTTGGCGGCGAGGAGGTGCTGCATGTGTTGTGGGTTGGGCTGAGATGTTTTGCCTGCGAGGGGCGTCCGGCAACGCCTGCTGCAGCCTCCAGGCATCCCCCCTAGCGCATTCACGGCCATGGCCCAAAAGCAAACTCTTCCTCCGCCAGCGAGGCCACCAAAACAGGGCACATTGGCCATGCAGCCTGGGCACAACAAAAACAAAGACACCGAGACAGGCACCAGGCACTCGTGCGTCTTGTTTTGGGCATACATCTGACGTCGTTGGTGCAGCCGGCCTTGTCGACCCCTCAGGCCATCTACGTTGCTGCCACTATCCCCAACCCAGCACCGCCTGCATCTGCCAGGCCCCAGGCAGGCGCAGTACCCTGCTCACGCAATCACACTCTGCAACTTCACAACGCAGCATCTCAAATGCTGTCCTTCGTAACATCATGAATCCATGGTATTTTAATTTTGACAGTCCTGCCAGCCTGCATGCTGTTCGGAAGCTACATAGCCCAGGACACCCTATGCCATTCACGCCAGCCCATACGCTTGAAATAATCGACCAGACGTCCCACCGAGCACACGACTCGCTCAGCGCATTTAGCGGTAGCGCCAGAGAGAGAGCGTGTTGTGCCTCTTCCAGGTCTTCCTCCTGCCGGCAGAGGTGTTGTTGAACTTGTGTCCACGGCCGAGACCACGGCTCTTCTTGCCCGTGGCAGTGAGTCCACGGCTCTCGCGGTGCTTGTGGACGGGCTTGACGATCCAGTTGATGCGAGGGTCGCGGCGGATGGCCTTGTGCTGGGGGTCGACGCAGATGACCTCGTAGTACTTGTACGTCGAGTCCTGGTTGATCCAGTACGAGTTGAGGACGCGGAGGTTGGCGCAGCGGCGGCCGACACGCTCCTCGGCGGTCGACTTGAGCGAGCGCTGGTACTTGAGCTGGTTGATACCCTGGTTGGTGGGCTTGCCTGGGAGCTTGTTAGTTTTTGCTGCGTGAAAAGTCTGCTGCTCGACGCATACCGTAGGTGGCGCCCCTAAAACAAAATGTTAGCTATGCTCTCACTCAACCCATCGTCGCCAGCTGTACGTACTTGGGAGCGGGCTTCTTGCGACCTCCACGACGGACGCGGATGCGGTAGATAACGTAGCCCTGCTTGGCCTTGTATCCGAGGCGGCGGGCCTTGTCGGGGCGCGAGGGGCGGCTGGCACGGTGGATGACCTTAAGTTGGCGAAGCTATCGATGCACTCTCAGCAAAGTTCAACGAGTACACCAATTGAGACGGCAAGTCTCGGGGAATTGTGATCATACCTCCCAGCACTGTCAGATGTTAGCAGAGTTCTTCGCCAGCTCAATCGTCTATACGTACGCGAACGCGCATCAAGAAGCGCATCATGTCCGACTGCTTCTTCTTCTGAAGTTCTTCGACATCTGCCGCGGATTAGCTGCGGCCATGGCATTACGATATTCGGCGTGCGCTTACACTTGAGGGCACCCATCTGTCGCAATGTTAGCAATGGCCTTGCAAATACCGTAAATCGTGCAGACGTACCTTGGCTGTTGGTTAGTAGGTTGTCGACGCAGTCGTGCTGGTGTTGGAAAAGAGATAGACCGCCGATATTTCGCGTATTGTGTGGGGTGGTCAGTGCACGCCACTAATCCTATCGCGTCTGGCGCTGTGACCTGCAGAACACTGGGCTGGCATGGCTGGAATGAATTTGCACCCACATACATAGTCCTATGAGAGGGCCTGTTGAAAGTATAAGAAATTTCACAGTTATGACAGGCCCACTTGCTCCTAATCCTCAGCTGCCCTCGTCCAAGGGAAGACCCTTTGTCATGCGCTTGACTCCCCTCTCCGCGTATTTCAGGCTCTTGAGAAATTCATAGTTCAACTGCACCTCGTCTCCCTCCAGATTCACATCTCCATCCTCGTGCATTGGCTCTGGGGTGCTGCCATCTTCTGCTCCCAATAACTTTCTCATGTTCCTCATGGCCACTCTTGCCCCCAGCCTGAGCTGCTTGTCAGCCTCCTCGAGATCCTGCTTCCAAGTCTCTGCAATCGGATGCGTTTGTTCTTCTCGGAAGTCTGATATGATGCCGTCTAGTCGCCGGTATTCGTTGGCCAAATCCTCAGAAGCATTCAAGATGTTGGTGACGGCAGTGTGTACCGTGTTGCTCGCGATATTGGTACCTGCAAGGGTAGGCACTTCATCTTGTGTGCGGCGATTCGGAGTCTGCAGAGCTTCAAGAATTTTCGCAGTCAGTTCGTCGTGGTGGCGCTTCTCTTCCGCTTTACTGTGGAATTGCTCAGCACTTTGCTAGAGCTCACCTTCCACACACGATGCATGCAGAACTCACACAGTTTTGCTCCGCCGTGCAACCAGGTCCTTGAGCTTCTTCTGATCGGCTGCTATCCTTGCACCGAATTGTTGCAGCTCGTTATCGTCCATCTTGGGTTTTTTGAGTAGACGGCCAAGTTCAAGCATCTGCCTGAGTAGTCTGAGCTTGTAGCTTTCAACAGGGCAACCAACACTCACTGGCTTTCGGTCTTGTCTGGACCATCATCGTTCTCGAACTCCGTAGGCTGGATACGTCCCTTGCCCTTCTTTGCAAGTGACGGAGCACGTTGTCGCGCCATTGCATATGTGTCAGTGCAGAGTTGAGACTGGGAGGCGAGGTGAGCAAGACCGGACCTGAAGGGAAGGTACGACTAACACTAGACATCAGCAGCCAAATGCGTAGATGCACGTGCTTGGCCCCATCTGCATCACAGTAAACGCAACGGTTCACGGCATGGAATCAATGTGGTGCAAAAAGCTTTTCATTTCGCTACATGGGCATACATTGAACAAGACATGCACGAAGTAATCGACTGGCCGTATGCTCGCAACGGATTCAGCTTGTGAAGACCGCATCTTTTGGATAAAACAAGACAAATTAAGGGGAATTTAGTAAGGGGAGTTGAAGCAAATGTAAAAAAGAAAGTATCAATCACCGTCCCATCTTCGACGGTAGCTGTCATGGGTACTGCCGTGATTTCTGAGGCCGTGAATGACGCAAAGAGATATAACATCCATCGCCAAGCAACCGGGTTCGCCAGAAAGAACCCAAAACATGGTACTGAAAAAAGCATAGTATGAAAAGACTCGAGTGTAATCGACGTTGAGCTGGTCACACGTTCAATCGTGGAAAGAAATGCAGCATATCGCCCTGACGATATGACAGCCAAGAAGATCGAGTCGGTAGATTAGCCCGACGCGTGCAAGGGCTTTCAGTTTGCCTGGTTGCCAAGAGACATGCTTTGCATGGCATTCATCAAGCCGGCGTCATAGTTGGCGCTGGGATGAGCTGCACTGGTGGCCGTGTGAGCACCACTACCGGCATAAGTGCCCGAGGTGCCGTTGGGTTGACCTGCAGAGGTACCATAGTAGGCACTACCGTTGGATTGGCCAGGCGCCGAGGTATAGGGAGCATTGCCGCCATAGGATGTGGATGCGTGGCTATTGAAATTGGGGCCGGCGTTTGAGGTGTAGTTGCGCGGGGCAGTGTATCCAGCCGTGGTTGTGCTTGGTCCATAACTTCCACCATACGACGAAGGAAACGAGGTGGGCGGATAGTAGCCAGCAGCTGCATAGTTCATCGGACTGCCACTCGCACTCACATTGGGGTAGTAGTTCCGGTACATGTGAGGTGCCATCTGCTGACCATGGGTCCATGGCTGCATGCCGTACTGAGCCTGTGTAGGATAGGCGGGAATCTGGTGTGAAAAGGCGTGGAAGCCCTCCTCGTAGTTTCCATATCCGCCATGGTTGCGACCTTGGCCTATCCATAATCAATAAATGCGTAGATGGGCAAACGAAGCGATATACTCACTGTACTGCTGAGCAGGGCGGTTGGTGTTGGAGCCGAAGCCAGGGCCGACAGAGAGGGGCGCGTTGGTGTTGGAGGTGAGGATCGCTCCGGGCCCGATGGCTGAGGGTGGCGGAATTTGAGACATGCCTGCCGGATTGACGACAGATGCCGGATTGACAGCCGACATCCAAATGCGGACCTTGTACTGCTTGAACAAGTCGGTAACGAGCTCGTTGAAGTTGACATAGGACTCGGCATAGTAGAAGTAGGTGAGCTTGTGGTAATCGCTAGAGTATGTTAGTAGACGCCAGACTTGAGCAAGTCACACTTACGCTTGGTACTCGGCATCCAAGATCTCCATAGGCAACTTGTGGTCAGCAGCCTTCTGTGCGCCCAGGCGCTTGGCCTTTGCCTCTCCGCCCTCCTTCTCACGCAGTCCCATAATCTCATGCTGCTGAGCGAGGCGCTTGATCATCTTTGGCTTCAAAGTCTCAGCTTCCTGCTGGCCTGCCATTCCCGTACGGCTCATGGGGTTCGGGAATCCGTTGGCACGCGCGAGAGCACCCAGCATTCCAGAGTCGTTTTGGGTGCCAGCCAGAGAGTACTGGGAGAACATGACGAGCCAACGGAAATGCTCGTCGTTTGCCTCGGCCTTGAACTTCTTGGCTTCCTCCATTGTCACATCGGCATGGGTGACTTGCCCAAGATCGCAGCCACGGTCGCCCTCGACAATGACAAGGTCACCACGGCGGATCTCAAGACCAGTGTTTTCGTAGAGGTAATAGATGTCGGCTCGAGAGCACTTGAATGTGACGACAAACAAGCGGCGAGTAGGCCGTCCGAGGACAGGAGGCACGGCGTAAGGGTTGCTGGCGGACATTGCAGTGTTGGGCACAATCGGGTCTGGGTGAGCTGCGGAGATGGCAGACGAATTGATGGCACGAGATGCAGGGCCGTAACCAGTGAAGTAGGCTGCGGCATCAAACGGCTCGTTGTCCTCGTTGGGAGAAGTCTGTCGGGGCGACATGTACTCTTCTTCCTCTTCCTGCGTGTTGCTCAGCGTCGAGAGTGGCATGGTGGAATTGTAGCTCCCGTAGTGTGCGAACGAGTGGCGACGACCAAGAGGGTCCATTTCTGCAGGAGAAATGTTGCCCGTCGTCCACTGCGGCTTCTGTGGGCTGTCGACAATCTCAACCTCGTGGTCGCGTTTGAGGACAGAAACGTGCTCGCTGAATCGCCGAGTCAGTCCTGGTGTGGGAATGTTCAGAGATGGGTCGCTGTCGTCGAGCTCCTCAATGGCATACTCGGCGGCGTTGTTGTATGAGCTGTTGCGCAGGCCAGCAGTAGTCTTGCGGCGCTGCTGTTGGAGCTGTGAAACCGGCGAGCCAGTCGAGGTAGCTCGGTTGCGGGCGCGCGCATTCTCCATGGCAGCTTGCTTCAACAAAGCTTGCTTCTGCTCGCGCTCCCAGTATCCAGCAGGCAGGCGCACTCCGTGTTCTGATCCGTTGGACGACTCAATATCATCGACGTCGTCTTCGCGCAGCTGAGAAAGACCGACGGCAGGCTCACCTAGAAGGCTTGGCTTGGAAGGCCGATGGCGCAGATTGACACCAGTCGGCTGGCGCGAGAAGCGGCTGACGGGACTGTGCTCAATGTCGCCCTGTCCTATGCTGTAGGATTGCGAGCGGACGGCTTTGCGGAATGGGTTTGGGACCTGCTGGTTGAGAAGGAAGCCAATGCCGTCGTCGCCCTCGAGCATGGTGGGAGAGGGAAGGGGTTTGTCACTGGGTGGGTATGCAGAGGTAGGCGATGGGGCGACTTCCTTCAAGCGGCTGTTGGAACTCGAAGTGAAGCTAGGCGTGTTCCAGGGAAATGCAGAGGTGCTGGGACGTGTTTGCTGCGGCAGCTCGAGCGACGGCGTCGTCGGCTGCGACCCGGCAAACGACACCGAGGGCAGCGAGAACTTGCGGTTCGGTTGGATGTCTTGAAGCCAACCAGAAGAGGGGCGTCGGACGCCAGGGTACGCCTGACGAACAACGGGAGCCACGTGCTCGCGGTCATCGTCACTGGATGCCAAGACATCACTGTCTGGGGTGGGACGACGCAGCTGCAACTTGGACTTGTCGAGAGCGGAACCGCCAACGGCTAGACCGCCTTTGTACGTGTTGGAACTCATGCTGATTGGTCTTTGTCTAGGACCTGTTAGCGGATGCCGAAGCCTACAGAGCAGGCGGGCGTGCCTTGAAGTCTAGTGTAGATGGATGGCTAGGTGGATGTCTAGCTCACGCTGTCTTGACAAGGAAGATGCACAGAGCACACTGTGTATGTATTCACCTTGTGACAGGGTGTGTAGATGGAAGTGCCGTCTAGGTAAGCGGTGTGTCTAGAAGCCGTAATCACCTAGAGGCAAACTTCTTAGCAACCAGCGTGAACATTCGGAGAGACAAATGGCAAGGCCAGGCAGTAGGGCATGACAGGTGAAGGCAAAGCCCGAGAGCTTCGGGGGGATAAAAGGGCACGTGATACGTACCTGGACCACGGGTGTCAAAGATGTGGATTCTAGGTGTGTGGTAGACAAGTTTGACAAGCACGAGACGCGTGCAATGACTTGACAGCCGCTCCACACATGTCAGCATCAGCCCGTGTTTGTGCACGGTGGTCGAGACTCACCTGTGATTGTTGGCAACTGTGTAAGTCTGTTCCAATGTAGTCTAGCAAAGGAGCTCGATGTTGTTTTGCCGCTCTATAGAATACGAGTGGCGCAGTTGTGTGGTAGGATGGGAGTAGCTGGCGAAGGCGGGCCGTCTGGAAGCACACGAGGGGTAGGGTGCGACTTGGCAAGCAGATGGACTTTTTGCTGTTTTTTTTGTTTCGGCTCCGGCCCCTAAGGATACGAGGGGTTCAGGGGAGTGTGTGTGCGGAGCTTTTTGAAGCGGCTGTGAGAACAAAAGCAAAATCAAGACGATGTCAACGGTAGGGTGAAGAGGGATGACGGGCGAGTGTAGCGGAAGACAAACACGGAAGGAACGAAGCCAGCAGCGGGGGAGGCTGGTGGCCGGCGCTGGTTTTTTTTTACGACCGGGTGACTCGAGTTGTCGCCCAGAAAGGTTTCTAGGGAAGGAGCTGGCGTACGTGAGGCAGGAGCCCTCTGCAACGATGGCTTTAGAGATTACTGTTGTCCACGTGTTTCTTAGCAATGATCCGGCGGGAGGGCAAAAGCAATGTGGCTTTAGAAGATGAAAGCAGCATGCAAGGAAGAAGCCTGCAGTGCCATCGAGAACATGCTGCCGTACAGTGTTGATGCTTCATACGAAACACGGCGTCACGTGCCTAGCTGGTTGTGCATCGAGTCTGAGCATACCCAAGACATTGACACGCACCCTCGTGTTCTGGCTCAAGGAGCCGACAGACATCTCTTTCGAGCCAGGCAGGATGGCGTGGGGGGGAATGTGCGCAGCGATTGAGAGTGCCCGTCCAGACTTCTCATCCCCACCACACCACTTCGCCTTGCTCTGACCCTCTCCACGCCACCACCTGATCACGAGAATGCACAAAAAAGCCGCTGAAAGAGGACATTGGAAGAACGAGAGATGAAAAAGAGATGCCGAAGAAATGAAAAAAGAAATGAAGAAGAAACAGAGACGCGGTGCTTACCTAGTTAACAGGATTGTCTACAAGATTACGTGGTGCGGAGCTCGATGCCCAAAGCAGGTCTAACAGAAGAAGAGCGGTATATCCTGTCGTATGGAGTCAGCGACACGAGACGGCATAGGGCATCAGAGCAGGCGGTGGCGTGGTCAGAGTGCCGTACATGACAGCAGCGGGCGCGGCATGGCGGGCACTCAGCACACAGCGAGGGTACGTACCGGGCAAGCTCTATCCCACAATGACTCTATAGAAACAAACCGATTGGGAAGAGAACTAACACCACTTGTAAGTAGGCTGTGGAAACCGGCGCCGCCGCAGCAGCAGGCGTGGTTGGGCACATGTGTCGCGACGGCGCAAAGACGAACATACCTCCAAACGTACGCAAACCAAGCGCCAAATTCTTGAACCAGTCTATCCCTAATCTTTCTTGTTGAAGGTGTCGAAGACGAAGACGATACGCTATGGCATCAGGTGTTGCATGAGATCATACGCGCCTAGGATCGGCGAGAGGGCTTCGGGTCCTCGTTAGAAGGTGGGGAAGCGCCACGCTGCTAAGCCCAAGGCTATCCCGCAAATCAAGGACAAGTGGTTGGAGGAGGGATGCGCAACTACTCGAGCAAGCACATGTCGCCCTGTGTCCCGGACGACAGAGGATGAGGCTATGGAAATAGGAGGACAGCTTCCACGGCGGCCAGAACTGACGGCAGCAGTGTTTCGCCTTGGCGATCGTTCGAAACGTTGGGGGAGCAGACGCGGCAAGACACCCTGCAGTTCCGCGCGCGCGCTCCTTTGTCAGATCAGGGGGGGCAACACGGCCGGCACGAGCACGAGTACGAGTACGGGCGCGAAGGCTTTGCGGCGACGGAGGAACGAGAGGGGAGAGGAGCTGCCAGCGGGACGACGGGATAGACAGGTGGAGGCAGGACCGTCATTACACAAAGGGCGACGACGGAAGCGTAGAGACGGGCAGACATGCAACGCCTTTGAGGCTTCTGCACCTCCTACGCCTGGCCAAGGGTCAGGGGCTTCTGAAGGGTCGTTGCGCAGCAAAATGCGGAGACGGCCAGGCCAAGGAGGGCTAGCCGTGCATGCTTCAGGCGAACTGGTGCAAATTGCTGTGCTGTTGGGGGGGTCGCCGGACAGGGCCCGATTCATCAGCATCGTGCCCTCCCCTCCCTGTCAACCCCTCTCGCACCAACACGCTCCCCCCCTCCTCGTCCACCACCACCACCACCACCGCTGCCGCCGGCTCCATCAGCAGCCCTCGCCCCAGGCCGCCGCCGCTGCCCAGCGAGCCTCTTGCCATGGCCGCCGGCCAGGCTGCCGATCGACGATGTGCGGCCAGGGGTGCCGTCGACAAACCCCTCATTTGCTCCGTCTGGACTCGGCTGGGCCCGTCGCAAAAGACTCGCACTCGCATGCCATCTGCTCGGAGAGGGCGTGATGCTTGTTGCGCGCCATGCTGCCTCGCTTCACGCGCCATCAATCACAGCGCGGCTGGCCTTGGGTCGTAGCACCACCGACGTCTTCAGCCCTAGAGTGCGCCTGAGTCACGCGCGCCCCCCCGACGACTTCGACGACCATCTCGACACCAGGCCGTCTAGCTGCTTGACGCACCTGCGGCATGCCCCGCTCGATGCGATGATCCTGTGGGCGCCTCTGTGCAGCCTCTCGGCAGCCTCCCATTCGTCGTCGTGTTTGATGTCGGTATCACACTCGACGGCTGCACAGCAAGCGTTCCTGAGGCTAGTCGCCAGCGATGCTGCACACGCTCTTGGGCGCTGGCCGGCGAGTGCTGGTGCCGGGCTCACGCAACACGACAGCAGACGTCCTGTCCGCGGTGCATATTGCCTGCGAGCAATGCCATCAACCCCGCATCTGCCCGCATCGCATTGGCGTTGCTGTCGAGGGCCAAGAGGCCTCTGTTAGCCCCGTCCCAGACGCGCGCGCATCCGCTCTTCAAATGGCTGTGGCCGTCATCTTGGGAGAGCCCCTCTCCTGGGTCAAGTCAGAAGACATCACTCGATCCTCGTCCGTTATGACGCAAAAGGTTGTTGCAAAACATGGCGACTGATGCCACCCAATGCGTCCAAGTGTCTCGTGAGCGCCAACCGGCACAGTTCGTCGGGTGTGGTTTCATCGTCGTTTGAGTGCCTTCTTTCGTACGCTGCTCGAGTTGCGGGCCGATACAGAGCATGCCCGAGAGTAGGTGTAGTCAGACGGCGATACCTGCTGCTGATTTTCTGCCCGGTCCCTCTCATCCCAGATTTCCCGGCGTCTGCTGCAGCCTTGGCCCTTGGTGCGCAATGGGTGTTCACGCTGTGTTCGGTACGTTGCCATGCGCCGTCTGCACGTGAGTGGCGCAACGAATTATCTTGTCACTCCACCTGCACCTGTCAAGCCATCCATGGTTATGCGGTACTGTTGCTGCATCCAGTAATTTGGAATTGCCAGGACTGTTTTTGACATGAGCCCCGAGTGCAGCTCCATCTGGGGTGTGCCCGGCTTTGGACCTGTCTTGATGGCGGTCGGTCGGAGCAACACAGGCGGCGGCGGAGTTGGCAGCGCCGACCGTGCTGGCGGAAGCTGTGGATATGCTGGACCATGGGTATTTGGTCAAGGATGTCCGCTGTCGCTATCACCCATCAGGCCAGTCCTCCGTGCGCGCGTCGTGTGTCCTGGTCCTGTCAGTTCCAACGCCGCGGAGACTTGTGGAGTACTGAGGGGTTCGGCAAGTCGATGATTACTGTGGCGGAGGCAAATTCCCGGATGGCGAGCAGAGAATTGCGTTGGAACGCTAGCCTTTGTTGCCAACAGCTCACCGGTCTACGTGTGGGATGTTGGGACTTGTAGTCATGGGCTGGGTAAGCGCTCTCGTGAGCGTATTTACTGTACTCTGAAAGCGCCATTGGCCGAGGTTAGCAAGCCTTTGCATCGGGTAAATGAAGAGCAGGAACTGGCAACTCGAACCAGAAGACGAAGAAACATCATGGGCGGCGATGACTTGGTGTCGTTGTGTTGAGAGTGGGAGTCTCCGATGTGGGGCGAATGTGCAGTCGAGGTTGATGTATCAGGGCAGATACAGAAGCGCCTCAGCGAGTACCAGAGTCGGAGCAAGGGAGACGTAGACTCGGAGAGACAGCGACAAGTCCACGAGATTGCCTCTGCTTTGCCCTACGATGTAGGCTAGAGAGGTGGTGTCAAAGAGGATGGACGTGGGGTGTGGGTTGTTGGGTGTTGGGGCAAGCGCCAGTTGACAGGCAGAGGGGCAAAACATTGCGGTCACCAAGAGGGTGCAGCACCTGTTGTTAACATTCACGAGGGCAAACCGACTACTACGGATTTGGTAGGCGAGACCAGTACCCCTTGATTGCTCTGGCAAAATGCTCCCTTCCGCCGGGCCTGCCTTACGCGTATCGACTTTCCACCCCTACCTCGACTCTCCCCTGCCGCCTCGACGTCTCCAGCTGTGCGCATGGCTCTTGTGGTTCGGATTATCATGATCCGAGTCCATGTCCTCAACACTACTGACTGCGCACAGGAATAGTCGGATTCGCTACTCACCTCCACACAGCGCGCTTCCCAGTCTGTTTACTCACAGTTTCCAACACCTTCAGCCTCGCAAGTATGTGTCTCCTCGAATCGACAGTCTGTTCATGGCGCATGCTACGATAGCAATGCTCTCGGCCGCGCATCTTTGGTACATGTCGTGGAGCGGGGTAGGTCTGTCCTAGGAAGTGCCACGGCAAGTTTGGCTGGATGATCGATTCCATACTCGATTCCATACTCGATTCCTCTGGGTCGGCCTGTCGATGGGTAAATCAAGTCAAAATATGGCTTATAGCTCAGCGCCGAGTCCGAGTCGAGGACATGGAAGATGAGGCTGACACGAGGCGCATATCCAACGACAATCGACAATGATTACATGGAGCCACGTACGAGAAGATAGGCAAAGGAGAGCGTCTCCCCTAGACGCTACCACAGCTGTACTTGCAAGCTGGGTGCCAGCAAATACTCGATGGGTAAGAAAACAGCAGGTAAGACATGAATGGGCGGACACTCGAGGTCCAATGTGTGATTAGATATGATTCTTGTCCCAGCAACCGAATACGAACAAGGCAGTCTTGTTTATACCACGGTGTAGGGCTAAGAAGGCGCATGGACTCGAAACGTGGTCAAGCAGGCATTCAGGACGAGTCAGTGGGTTGCTTAATGCAGCAATGCGGTCTTCACTGGATATCCGAATGTGGCTAGGATTCACCGACAAGATGGTACTTTCTTGAACCTGTGCAGTGGTCTCAGAGGGTGTCAACAACACAGTTTGTGTTTGTCCAGCAATGTCGAAGATGAAGCCGTCCATGTGACCCTCGTGTCTTTTGTCGAGGCACGATGGGACTCTGGGCGAGCAGCCTTTAAAAGTCGCCTAGACCAAGATTCTTGTCTTTGCAATACAGATACGGGCTGTACATAGGTATAGAGGGTAGATGATGCAGGGCAGGGCAGGGCTTGGACTATAACAGGCACAGGTGCATAACTCGATGTTTTTGCAGCGGGAAGAGACGGATGCAGATGGGCAATGGCCCACAGATAGTTTACAAGGGCCGACTTTGCCGTACAGTGCAGGCACTAGGTTGCCTGATGTGGTCTAGGCGGCGTAAGAGTGGCTCGCAACATAGTCCACGCAGGGTAAATCGAGTGCCGCGGCGTTCCTCTACTGGCCACAGATGCGGGTAATATGTGCAGCCATGGCGGATGACGGTCGAGGGCAGTGTGCAGTGTGCAGTGTGCAGAGACAGCAGACAGCAGACAGCAGACAGCGTCCTCACATCACGTGACGCGCTGTGCGTAACCATGACGATGACGCAGATGCGGGCGTTATCGATAGGCACGCATCCACACCCTCACACTGCCATGTGCATGGCGTCAGGAAAAAGACGGCCATGCCTATCGTCGAGGGCCTAGACACACACAACGTGTATCTATGTCATGGCGCCAAACATGTACGTAGGGAAGTGCAGTGTTTAGTGTTTTAGTGCTATGGGATAGCCTCGAGGTGCCGTCATTGGCACGGCCGAGTAGCGCTTATACTCCCAACCCTGCCATAGCCGTATCACGCTCACAGCTGTTGCGCAGCAACGCCCATGCACACACGCACACACACACACACACACATTGGCCGCGCAACAAGAGATAAAAGAGACACAGGTGTCGTCGTGGCGGATGCACATTCTGTCTGCTCGTCATCTTTGTCCCTACCGCACCATCTTCGACCTGTCTCCCCCTCGGCCCTGCAGCAAGCGACCTTTTTTTTGATCGACGCCAATAGTGAGGTAAGTCAGTACCGATGGTGCCGAATAAGGGTGTCTGGACCCTGGCGTGACGTAGCGACCGGCGATAATGCCCATGACGCTGCCACTGCCCACACACACCCGCTTGCCGCCGCCGCCCTGCGCTGACGGCAATTATTATATTTTTGCTCAGCCCACCTGGTGCTCACTCTCGCCTTCTCTCTCACTCTCTGGCAAATATATATCTTGCTCCAGCCACTTTCTCCGCCTCGCTGCATACCGCCATTCCTGATCCTGATCCTGATCCTCGTGCTAGATCCGTTCCTGGACCCTTTGCAACCACCGCCATCACCACCGCCACATCTTTCCCCACTCCATACATATATACCACCGCCATGGTATCAAGGACACTGTCCATGGGCCTCCGCGCCTGGCAGGTACGTGTACTCGTACTACAAAACTCGCTTTGGCTAACTCCTCCCCAGCTCATCTGCGCCCTCATCGTCACAGCCCTCATGGGCAACAACATTGCTCGTGCCAACCACGGCACTCACTCCATCATCAACTACTCGCTCTTCGTCGGCGTATGGTGGCTCTTCACCCTGCTGTACTTCCTGCCCACGTCCTTCATCGACCGCTTTAGCGTGCCCATCGTCGACATTGCCCTTGATGCCCTGAGTGTCATTTTCGGCTTCTGTGCTGCTGTTGCTCTGCCCTCGTATATCGGCGCCCACAGCTGCTCCAACAGCGTACGTTTTCCCCGTGCTCCTCGATACATGTGACAAGTCAAGTTAACACGGCTCAAGTGGTACACGCATCACAACAGTGTGCTCAACAGCTCGCCCGACACGGAGCAAAACTGTCGCCAGGCCCAGGCCACCACTGCCTTTCTCTGGTTTGGCTGGGCTGCCTTCGTCGCTACCCTCGCCGCCAACATGATGAACGGTCGTGGCAGCGGCGCCAACCTACGTAGTGGTGTGCGTCGTGGAGGCCCCGCCATGAGCCAGGTCTAGGGTGCCTGTCGCATCCGCTCTGATGCTTCTTGGAACACGCGATCAGACGCGAGCACCGTTTGAGCAAGTCTCTAAACCGTGTCCAAGACTCTTTGCTATGCCAATCTGTACAATATCACGCGGGTGGAGGAAGCATTGTGCTAGATGCCGATGCCGTTGGGTTTTGCTATTATCGGGAGGATTGCAAGGATACCAGTATACATGTCTTATATATTTTCTTTCGACCGCGAGCGATTGGCGAAACGATGGAAACGATTTTAAGCTAGTGTAATGAATATCATGGTTAATGTTACACATACTTGTATGCGTATCACGATGCTTAAGTCAATTCTTGCTGTGAATAAACAGTAAACAATGAACAGCCATTATTTTTCGAACATGTACTACACAAACACAGAATCCACGGATAATCATTTTATTACAAAACAAAAAAGAACAAAACATATGCATCTACTCTGTTTTGCGCATTGCTAATCGCTCAATCAACAAACAGTGGTAAGTCGTCGTCTCACCTTGCCCTAAACTGATCCAAACAATCAACAACCCTAACACCGACCTAGTCAACACCAAGACTCGTCGTAAAAGAAACGTCAAGTTTAGAAAAAATACCCCTGAAAAAACAAAAGAGAAATGGACCAAAAAAGAAATGATAGAGACGAATGGAGAGACTAAGAAAAGAAAAGAAAGCATGCAAAATCATGGGAGAAATGCTTCTCATGACGATGATGATGATGATGATGCTGCAATAAAACAAACTAGACTTGGACAGCAGGGGGGGGAAGGCAGATTGTAAAACATGCATCCCTACTGCATTCCTGCCTCATGTCTTCCCACCCACCCACCCAACCACCAAGCCCACAACGTGCAAGTAGAATATATATATATATATATATACATGAACAAACACGAAGGGAAATAACCAAGCAAAACAGCCTTTTGTGCGCAGGGAATAGACAAGAGTGCAAAAAAAAAACATACACTCATATAAAAGGCTCGTTCCGATGATGGAGAAGGAGAGAGAGAAAAAAAAAGCAAAAACAATCAAAACGCCAGTCATGTATACAGGTCCCATGTATGTAAAACCCATGAATGCAATGCAATGCTGGAATGCGTAGCCATAATCCTCTCTCCCGTCGCCCATACCAACCAACATCAAGACCAAGAATAAAAACAAGCATCCCCCCCATCATTCGCCGCTTCACCGCGAAGAACTCGATTGCTTGGGAAGCGGTGATGGATTGTACGTCCACCCGCCATCACGTACAAGACGCTCTCGCGCTTCTCGCTCTTTGCGCTTCTCCTCCGACGTCACCTCGTCATTCGCCCAGTATGCACTGCTCGTACGCTGCCGGAACCGCTTGTGCCGCTCCTTGTTGGGGAATACCTTTTCCATTTCTAGCGGCGGAATCGGGCCAAATATGTGCTCGGGGTCCATGAGCTGTTGGTTACTGAGCATCTCGCGTAGGTTGGGCGTGTTGACCCAGCTGGGCTGCTCGAATTCGTTGTCAGAGTCTTCGTCTTCCGAATCAGTCATAATCTCAGGCAGCTTGATGTCGTCTCCGTTGGGATATTGAGGTTGCGACTGCGCAGGCTCGGCAAACGGAATCTTGCCCTTTGCAAACTGCGAATGAGCTGGCGTGATTGGGTTCAGATTTCTTGCTTGTTGCGAAGGACGTTTGGCCGGGCGATGAAGCGTCTCTTCACCCTCACCAGGGAATTGTCGCTTAGGCGGCGGCTTGGCTGGGTTGACTGGAGGAATGTTGATGCGGTTAGCATCTTGGACAGTCTGCATTCGTGATACGGGCCGTGCAGCACCAAGGTCAGCTCTTGTTTGCGGTGCTGGAGCCTTGGGCTTCTCGACCGTCTGTGGCTGGGGACGGGCTGCCCGAGGCGCTGGGGCTCTGGCCAGAGGTTGAGCCGTCTTCGAAGAGCCGGACTTGGTAGACAGAGCTGAAGCTGGCCGCGTAGCTTGTGTCGGCCTTGATACTGGAGCAGAAGCCTTGCCTACACTTGCGGACGCTGAATGAAGAGGCTTGCCAGATGCTGGGCCCGGACGGGCAGCTGGTGGAGGTGCTTGGCCGTAATGGCTGCTCTTAAGATTGACCATGATCTTCTGTGGCGCCTTTGCCTTGGGCAGAGTGTCTTTGCTAGTCGGCTTTGGTAGTTTCTTGGGCTCTCGAAGAGGTGCCTTGGTAGTTGGTAGCAGGCTCTTTGGTGCAGCTGGTGGCGGCATGTCTTCTGAGGAGTCGAGTTCGTCTCTCGACGTCACCGTGTTCGATCGGGGAACGGTAGGACGGAACAGCGGCTGTTGTGGTGCTGGCGGGGCAGGTTGACTCGCCTGGACCGGAGTCTTGGTGTTGGCTGTAGCGACCGGCGGTCGGAGACTTGCTTGAGACGACATTGCAGTTGGTGTCTTGACGCCCAAGGCCCTGGCCTTTTGGGCATGTGCCGCAGCCTTGTTCTGCTCCTTCTCACGCATCTGCCTGAGCTTATCCTCGTTGCGCTGCTGTTTGGCCTCTCGGGCCTCCCTCTCTCTTGCTTCTTTGTCCTTTTGCTTCTCTCGCTCTTCAGAGCTATCAGTCCGCTGGCGATCCGCTTTGAAGGGACTGCTGGGCACTGCGCCTTTGCTCGAGTTGTCCGAATCCTTGGATGGGGAACGCACGTGACCGAAAATGGAGATTGGCCTCTCGGCACGCTTAGGGCTAAATGCGTCGTCTGATGAATCCCGAGAGGGCAACTTGGGCCGTGCTGGGCTCTCCTTGAGCGAGTCCATTTTGACCTGGGCGCTTGCGGCAGTTGACCCAATGAGCTTATCCTTTGCTGCCCTGAATGCAGAATACAGTTTGGACTTGGACGCGCTGAGAGGGGCATCCATAATCCGCCTATTCAAGGGTGAGCCAAGCGGGGTAGTTGATTCAATGTCAGCGAAGAGTTCTGGGTTAGTGACAGAGACAAGCGATGCAGGCACATGTTTAGGAGGTGATGGGCGGGCCTCGGCCGTGTGGCTTTTCCCAAAGGCGGGCCTGGCTGATTTGGGTAGAGGTGCAGTTGCCCGGACCGGGGATATCCAATCATCGTCGTCATCCTCTTCCTGTGCGGGCTCTGGAACCGGGAGGCTTGGGTACGCTGGCTGAGAAGACTGCGAAGGTCCTGCTTCTTCGGTTGGCTGTGTCGAAAAGTTCTGCTGCTGTGAGAGACGCGAAGAAATGACATTCTGGCTGATTCGTTTGGGTGCTTCGTTCTGCTGCTTGAGCATGTTGATGCGCTCAAACAAACGCTGTGTCGAAGTCTTGCTGTGGGCCTTGGTAGACTCGGACTCGTCTTTGGCAAGTTCTGGGCGTTCCGCGTCATCCATGTCATCGACCTCATCACGGTGCATCTCAGCAGGATAGGCAATCTGCGATCCTCCCAAGCTCTTGCCGCCAGTGAACCTTGCCATTTGGCTATTACGAGCATTGTTTTGTTCAAAGTAGCTTGTGCGGTTGCCCATGCTCTTCTTTGGGAGTAGTGGTTCGCGCGCTGGAAGAGAGGCAAAGTTGAGACTGCTTTTCCTAACAAGAGGCTTTACTGGGCTGGAGTTATCCGAAGGCGAGCGCACGTCGTCGTCAATGGCCATTTGGTCGTCAATTTGGTGGTGAAGAACTGTATCATCGGCTTCGAAATGGGCAGGCGGCAGGCCAGCGGGTGTTGTGGACTGCTCTAGCGCGAGGGTCTTGGGTTCTGGGGCGAGCGCACGTTGGTTCGCCATATCAAGCGCCTCGTGGGTCTCGGCGGAAATGCTGTACTCTTCGGAAACAGCGCGTGATGGGTCGGGGAACTCTGACATGTCGTGCATGCTGGCGTCCTCTTCGGCGTCGGAAATGTCGTGGTGTAACATAGTGTCCTGCGCGTCAGAGCGCGCGTCCTCTCCATCCAGTTCCATGGCAGAAGCATCGACTGCATCCAAGTCCTCATTGGAGTCACTCTTGCTAGCAAAACCTTCATTGGCCGAGACAAACGAATCGCCCATATCTGGTTTGTCGTCTGTTGAATGCCTGAAAGATTGAGTAGGCTGTGTGGGTTGCGTCTCCTGCGACTGTGGGGGTGAGAAGACGTCGCTGGCCTGCGACGACATTGCAGTGTCTTGCGTTGACTGAATAGGACTGCGCAGGGCCGTGGGCGGCGCCTGGCGCTTTTCGAAGATATCAGCATGGTAGCCGCTGTTGACATTCTCCTTGCCCGCGCTTTCGGGCTTGGTAAAGAGCTGCCGTGCGATTGGCGTACGTGTGACAGGCGAGTGTCGAACCGAATGTTGCGCGTCTTCTGCAATGTGGAACCTAGCCTTGGCATTTCTCAAGCTCTGTTCAGCAGGGCTCATGATTTGCAGGTTTGCCGAGTGAATGCTGGCGAGCGGCTGTCGGATGTCAGTATGCGAAGCGCAAGTACGGGGACGAACATACCTGGCGGTCGGCCGCCTTCTTGCGCGCTGTGCGAGGCGTCTTGCCGCGCAGCTTGCCGGGTGTTTTGAAGACATCGAGGTTAGGTCTACCATGAGTTAGCATGGAGCGCACTCTTGCACGAGAACGCGACGTACTGCCTGTCGCTCGACAGTATGTCAAACATGTGTTCGTTGAGCCATTCCAGCTCGTTGCGCACCGAGAAGCCAAAATCCTCGAGCTCCTGGGCGACGAGCGTGTTGGACTGATGGCGCTCTTCCAGGATCCATCCAGCGGACCCGATAGTGGGTGCTTTGGTGCGTGCAGCCATGTCGAATATATGTCAAATTGAAAGTGTGTCAGGGTTCAAGCGCGTCGCGCGGGTGGTAGTCGCGTTCCGGGGCAAGGTAGTGGGCGTTGCAGATTAGCTGGACATGTCTATTCCAAGTGTGTCCAGTCAATTGTAGCTATGCACAGAGCAAAAAAGAGCTGTCGAGGGGGGATGTCGTGAGGGCGTGGGAGAGGTGAAGGTCCAAAGTCCAATGTTGTGACGCGGGATGAGTCCAAACAATCGGCGGAGGCGGCACATCGCGCTGGCCCGAGCGCCGCCAAGCGCCGCCTCTCCCCTTTGAGCAGACGCCTGCATCATCATCGCAGCGCCTGGTTGTCTCTCTCGCACACGAGAATTATTTTTCGGGCTCTGGATTGATGATTCTATTCACTATGCATCACGACGTCCCCAGCCGGAAGCGGAGGGCCCTGTATGTGCCTATCGAATTCTCTCACGCCCGTTGCGGGGTCGCCTGGAGCCGTTCAACACTGACCGCCCGGCTATCTTTGTCACGGCTTCTGGGCCTTGGCCTAACGATTGACCACTGGCATTCCATGCATTGGGACAATGCTCTTGTTTAGAGACAAGACACTCTGGATGAAACATGGATACGACATGTTTCCAGCCCACATACATTCGGAGTATCTGGTCACGTGATGTGTAGATGGCGACAACCGACCATATGCTGCTCAAGGGTCTGGCGGCGATATGTACCCTGAACCAAACAACAGGCGCAGTTGCACTGACCGGCATGCGATTGACGTACGGCACGACGCTGAACAGCCCCGCAATTGCGGTCATGGCAGTGGGAGCGGAGGCTGCATCAGCTGTATGTCGTTGTTTGCCGTCCTTGCATTCACTCGTCATTAGGCAGCTGGAGGTGAGTCCAGCACAGCGTGATCTGGTTGTCACCTGTAGCCGCTCCTGCCGTATTTGCAAACCCCCGCCCTTGACCAAACAACCCTCTCTCACTCCCCCCTCACCATTCTTATACACACATCAATCCAAAGAGTGCTAACAACTTGGGCGAACAAGACAATATGGCTGATACCGACGACAACTGCAACCCTGCACAGCCCGATACTGCAGAGCTCCTGCGGGATCTCGAGGTAGTTGCAATGCTTGTCTTGTTGATCCACATCATTAACACACAATCCAGGCTGTCACGGCAAGATTTCGAGAGGCGTTCAAGGTCAGCAACACCAAGCAGGAGCAGCCTCTTGCCAAAGATGAATCATCGAAAATCAGTGATATCGGCGAGAGCCGTGAGGCCGTCATAGACCCGTATATCCTTGTGCTTATCGACGCGCACAGTCACAATGTGAGTCCACTTGCTACAGCAATAGATCTATTACTAACAAAGTTCAAGTTCAAAAAGAATCATGTACAAGGCGCCGAGAGTGGCGGTGCCAAAGCTGCGGCAGTACTCAAAGAAGAGACTACCCAATACCTTTCGTCGCGCCTGTCAGCAAAAAAATATCGCACAGACATATACGTTTACGCCAACTTGAAAATGATTTCGTTTCCCACAGCAGAGCGACACACTGCGAAGAAATTGCTTTTCACAAAGGCCGATTCAACAGCAGCCTTGGCAAAATTCGCAGCGGGCTTTTCCTGTAACGACGTGACAGTTAACTATGTCAATGTAGCTGACGAACAGGTCGTCGAGCGCAAGATCTGTGGTACGTACCCCAACCTCTCTAACAGTCATATCTGACAAGACGCAGCCTTATTCAAGATGCATATTACCGAACCCCATTGTCAGCACATATTGTTTGGCGCAAGTGGCAGTGCCCGTTATACAAGCACCCTGGGAGAGCACCTGATGTTCGCCGACAAGATTACACTGATTCAAAGAGGCAATCATGATACTAGCCTTATGAAATGGGGATTAAGAACCACAATCTTTGAGCGAGCCTTCGAGCCTCTTCCGGGCATTAATGCGACCTCTAAGAGCATGGGAAAACCTTCCAATTCATATGTTAGTATCACCGTCGTCACGCCATGTCTACTCGACAACAGAAATGAACACCACTGACAATATGACAGAGTAGTCAGTCTGGAAAGAGTACTAGTTCGATGTACTCGACTGCCAGCAGTCCCCGCAAGGAAAATTTTAAATCCCAAGTCAAGCCCTTTCCCAAGCCTCCAGCCCCCGTAATTTCACTCCCTATGCCTGGCGCTTCCGGAAAACTACCCGTGAACGCAGCTGGTCACCGCATCGATATGCATATGAAAGCACCTACTAAGAGCGAATGGAATGAGTATCATGCTTGCATCCGCACAAGAAAGCTGTGTACCATGTTCCATCTTGGCCAAGGATGCAACAAGGCGTTTTGTACACACGATCACAACCCGATTACTGACAATCAACGCTATTGTCTTCAGTATGCGATGAGAGCATTGCCATGTCGTAATAATGGTGCATGCCGCGAAGTACATTGCATCAGAGGCCACGCATGCCACCGCAAAGCGTGCGACACCAATCCTGAACCCTGCAAGATGCCTCCCGGGCTTCATGGAATCGACTTCAGGGTTGCTGACTGGGTTGTACCGAATGGATCCTCTGAACGACCAGACGAGGTACCAGACGAGGTACCAGACGAAGTCTCAGACGAGGTACCAGAAGAAGACGACGCAAGCCAAGAGAATCCCATAGAGGTTGAAGAGAGTTGGGGTACGCGTGTCGGCGTCCTGATTGATATTGACCCCTATGAAAACGAAGATGGTGGAGAGATGAGTATGTGGGTGTAGCGGACTTGTGAGTCAGTCTCATGATACTAAAAAGACAGATGGGTTGAAGAATTTGAGAAGAGCCGGTCCATGGGGGCATATGGATCACCATGGCAACCAATGGAACCCCTGTACAACTGCTGTAAGCCAGAAAGACATAAAAACCAAGAAAACGTTTTAATATTTGATGTTTCCCCATCAATTGCTAACAAAAGTGTACTCATTCTCTTAACTTGAGCACCGTATTAACCGCATCCGTGTTAGCGCAACAGTATTACTTGAACGCCGTTGGTCAACCCTGTATACCTTAGCAAACCACCATGTCCCAGTCAACGCCACCGCCACGTGCACCCAGCTGGCGCATCCACGCCGTAACGGCCAGCAGCCTCGACGCCGTCGTGCGCTTCGTCGGCCATGCCCGCCGCGAAATGTTTCCCACGCTGTGCGCCCAGCTCGACGCCGACGTAGCGCGCTGGGTGCAGTCGGGCCATTTTTTGTATGCGACGCAAGCGGCCCGAGACAGCCAAGCAGGACAGCAATCATATTACCCAGCCGAAGGAGAAGAGAATGGAGAAGAAACAGAACAAGACAACATCATCGCTACAATTGGATACGTCCCGTACAACCACCGCTTCCCGCATCTCGCCTACACGCACAGCGACACGCAGCGAACCGTCGAAGTCGTGCGCCTCTACGTCATGCCTGCGTACCGGCGCAGCGGCCTAGCTTCCGCACTAGTGCGCCAACTCAAGCAGTGCGCGGCCAACGATGGCGTGCACCGCTTGTATCTGCACACGCATCCTTTTCTGCCGGGGGCCATTACGTTTTGGGAGAAGCAGGGGTTTGGTGTGAGGGACAGGGAGGACCATGACGAGGTGTGGAGGACTACGCATATGGATGTTTTGCTTGTGCATGGCCAGGAGGACGAGGGGTACGAGGACGAAGAGGGCGAGGATACAAAGACGTTGTAAAACGCCATCTGGTAGGCATTCGCTGTGGAAAGGGGAGTCGTGGTGTTTTGGTGGCCATCAGGGTACACGATACTCGGCGGGTGATCAAGATGGGCAATATTTATCCACGACTACAACTCCAGCTCAGCCCTCCTCATTTCGCAATTTAGTTGAGAAACCAAGTTTATTTCGTCATTTGTTAGATAGCCACGCCCAGCTTGTTACATCTTTAGCTTGCCAACACACATGTTGATTGGATAGCCATCTTCATCTCAAGTAAACATTTCTCAAATGAATGAGCGTATGAGGACGTACCATCATCCGCATCTACATGAAACTCCTGTATTTTATGACCATCACATGCACGCTTGAAACATCACATATCAAATGCACCATTCGCCGCCTTCCAACAGAAACAAAACGCCATGCCTGAAATGAACAAACTAAGCAACGATAAGCCTTTTCGCGGTTTTTTTTCCTCATCAACACCTAAGTCTCAGACCACCTTGCAATGGTAATAATGGTAGTGTAGACCATGGCGACGAGTCCAACCACCATCATGGTAATGTCGCCTACCTTCTCCCAAGGCCGGCTCGCCACACCCTTGTAGTGCAGGTAGGCTGGGTAGATGTACACCAAGGGCACACAGGCAAAGCTTCCAATGAGCGCAACAAACTTGTCGAGATCGCTAGCTCCGAGGATGGAAATGAGCCCGCAGAAAATGACCAGGACAGTCCTGAATGCGTTCTTCTTCCATTTGGTCGAGTTACTCTGCTTGCCGGATGCGCGCTTGAAAATCTTGAGTTCAATGTTACGCATGGCGGGGAAGAGTTGGACAGGGGTGCCAACGAGAACAGCCATGGAGTAGAGGAACTGGACGGCATTGACGAGCTTGCTGCTCTGTGGAAAGTTGGTAATGACTTCGACAGAGACGTTCTGGCCAAAGGTGCCGTAGCAGAGCACACCAACAGATGTGAAGATGACGGTGATGATAACCATGACGAGATAAAGCAGCTTGCTAAAGTGCTCCGGCTCCTTCATACTCGATTGGATGGGAAGAATAAGACCGATGCCCTCAAAGGTAAAGATGGCCGAGCCAATGGTCAGGGTGAAATCGCGTGGATTGAAGAGCTCGATCGAGGGGTGGAAACCGTGCATCCTGGAGATCCACGAGATGTCATACCAGTAAATGTACGTCAATCCAATGAGAATGAAGATGTCAGCAAGCAGAGCCGCAGGCCCGAGCTTGGAAATGTTCCGAATGAAAGACATGGGAATCAAGACGGCAACCTGGATTCCAATCAGCTGGTTTGTCGAGAGTGGTGCCTTTGCGTGAGTGACGGCATCAAGGAACCACGCCAGGTTGTCTGCTGTGAAGATGAGGCCAGCACAGACAAAGCCGATTTGCGAGAGGGTGATGGAGACCAGGATGAGGGAGCGGAACCGAGGGCCGACGACAATTTGGCCGAGATCGCCGTAGCCTCCGCCACCATAACGCGACCTCGTTGCCAACAGCAGCTCGAAGCAGAGTGCTGTGACGGCCGAGACGACGATCATGGTGATGGACGAGAAGAGCATGCCACCGTTCTTGAACGCCTTGGGCAGAAACATGATTCCGGTACCGATAAAGGCCTTGAGGAGCGTGAAGAAGGTCTTGACTTGGTTAGCGTCTCCCTGGGGTCTCAGCTTCTTGGTGCTCTGACGACGTCCCAGCAGCGGTCTGCGTTCGCCCTGCTCCTCCTCGTCTGTCACGGCCGACTCATCGTCCGTTTCTTCGAGGTCTTCACCAGCAAATTGGCCGTAGAGAGCCAGGAATGAGATGAAGTTGCGCGTGACAGGCTCAGAGATGTAGCTGACGCGCTTGCTCTGCCGCTGCAGGTACTGTCGTCTTAGTCCGCCTGGCAGGAGCTGGTCCCGGACGGGGAGCTCATCGTGGTCAACGGTCGAGTTGGAAGGCCGGCGTTGGTCGCCATAGTAAACGGGTTCTGAAAAGGTGGCTGCTCGCTGATGCAGCTTCTGGCGCCTGTTCTGAGCGGCAATTTTGTACAAGTCACGGTGGATGTCGCCGCCCTGCAGGCGCAACGACGACTCTGGCATCTGACGGTCGATGGAGTTGGACGAGCTTCCTTGGCCATCGTCTGAGGCTGGTGGTGCTGGGTCAAATTCTGAAAAGTCGTAGCTGGGATCCAGATGGCGCTCGAGCACCGATGCCTCCTGCGGGTTGGCGCCCGCAGTCGTCTGCGGCGTGTCAGCCATGGCCGGGAATTTCGGAAAAACACAGGTCGGATCAGAAGGAGATGTCGAGCTCAAGCGCTAGCAAAGAAGAGTGTCGGTTGCTTTGGGTGTGGCGGTGAGGTGCACTCGAAGAACAGCAGCCAATTGGAAGGGGTTGCAAAGCTCAAATGGTACGTGTGCGTGACATCACCAGATCCGCAAGACGCAGCTGCTGCAGAGGTAAGTAGCAAAGGAAGAGTATTTGCAGCGACGTTGGCGAGCAGAGAGAGGTTGGGAGGCGATGGAGGTTGCTTGTTTGTTGAAGCAAGATGAAAACCAGAATCTTCGACGAGAGCGTCAGTGCCATGAGAAGGCATGACGATCGGCTGGCGCCTTGGCAGCCGAGCACGTGCCCGGGGGAGTCGCCATCCCTGCATACGCCACAGAGTCATTGGCGGGCTAAGCGAGACCCGTCTGCGCCCGTGCGCTGCCAATACATAGTGATGACCTGATACCGAGCCAGCCGGCTGAATCAATCAATCATTCACTCTGCCGGCTTAAAGCAACAGAGCCCTTTGTCCGCACCGGACACGTTTCAGTCTCTGTGTGCTCTCGACAGGACAATTGATAAGCGGCATGGCGAGCGAAGAAGAGTACGTGATGGCTGCCCAACACCACCGTCGAAGAATGTCTCACCATGGCCCCCCCGCCCAGATTCAGTCCGCCAGGGCATGCTGTCCCGCCGCGTTACATGCATCGCAGACCTCCACCTGAGGGGTCCGACACTAACACCCGGCCTTACGCCATCTTCTTCTCTTATTTGCTGGCATGCCTGTCCGTTGCCGTCTTCATCGTCCTCAAGCTCGTCCAGCGAGCCGGGGCCCTCGAAAAGTCCAAGACAGCTCGGCCTCGCAGAAAGCATGTTTGGCTGTTTGGAGCGCTGGCCGCGGGCAGCTTGCTCACGACATGGACGCACATGTTCCGGTACTTCAAGTTCAGCTACCAGACATGGCTCCTGTGGCGGAGCTACTATGAGCTTGAGCCCCACCAAAAGCACTGGGGGCTGTGGCTCAATGAGACGAGCCTGTTCCGAGAAGCGTGGGAGACGGTCATTATAGGGAATGCTCGGTATTGGTGGTCGCATCAGATTTTCTTCTTTGCCTTGGGCCTCGGCCTGTATCTGGAGCAGAAAGGTGAGCACAACGCATGTAGTAGTACATGACGCCAACTAACAGGACAGGCGTACGGCGTGGCATCCACTACACCTGGGCGTACATGCTGCTCGGCCAGATTGTAGCCATCAGCTTCGCTACGAACCTGTTTCTCCTCACGTTGCTCTTCAGCCCCGCACCACCAGTGGCCAAACCAGCAGCGGGCAGCCAGCGGTGGATTGGTCCCTGGCTCTTGAACCTTTTCTCTATTTTTGCAACAGCGTATCCAGCCATGCAATTGGCCGATGAACACTACTGGTACCATCCCACGCATTTCATGCCTATGCTCATGGCTCCCCACGTGGCTCTGATGCTGTTGCCAGTCGCACGTGCGCTTGTGCCTGCCAGGTACTTGAGCGAAGACGTTCACTTCACTGACAAGGCCTACGACTACATGTGGGCGTTGGTCGTGGGGAATGCTGCGCTGATGTTAGCATGGACAAGTGCGACTGTGTACAACTACAGCGGACTGTCAGGCATACAGACCGCTCTGTTTGAGCATCCGGCGGTGAGCAGCGTGGGCTTCGATGTCATCTTTTGCTGGCTTACTTGGGCGAGCTGGTTTCTGACGCAGTCGGGCCTTGCTCAGGACACGAGTAGCACAAAGCGAGAACATGCTGTGGATGGAACGGGCGTTGCTCTGAATGCCAGTGGGCGTGATTTGAGCGCCAAACGCCACTAGTAGGAGGAAGATTGGTACTTGGGTCAGTGTACCAAAGGGTTACAATGACTGCGGACGAGCAGCCGTGTATGGCTCCGTGTATGGCTCCGTGGACGGGTTGGACCGTGTTTGTGCACTAGCACTAGCAGCCTTTCAGCGTTGACGTTTGCCAATTCAGTTTTGTGCAACACGGGGCGATGAGACAGTTGCAACTCTGTAAGCCGGGTGTTCCGTGTAGTAGTAGTAGGTCATGTACACCAAGTAACGGGCCGCTCGGGAACTTAGATGCACATGAATAGCGCATGTGCATGAGGTATCGACGCGGAAAAGCCGGGGGCATTCGACTCTGCCACTAGCTGGTGTTAGCTGGCTGTGGTAGTGTGAGCTGGCACAAAGGCGACGCGCTAGGCGGCACGCTGGACGGATTCCTTTGTTGTGGTTGCGTCGTAGAGGCGGAATACTTTGCTCAGAGTACCCATGCATGGGATGCGAATATCACCCCAGCGCTCCGTCATCTTGTACCGGCACGTCTTACACGACGCTGATTCATCGCCCCACGCGATACGCCCGCTGCGTCCATATTGCCTCCGGACCCGGGTCTTGTTGCCGCGTGCTTGCTTATGCTCGTCTGTGTGCATGCAACTCCGGCTCTGGTGAAGTATTGATTCTGTAAGAATAGCACCCTGCAAAGCTTCCCCAGACGGCGGGCTCGGGTTGGCTCGCTAGCGCAGCAGATGAGCTGTGAATGTCCTGAAGCAGCGCAAGCGCGCTCGAACAGGAGCATCGGCAGTCGGAATACGAATGAACAGGCGTTGGAGGGAGAGGGGTAGCAGAGTGCGAGTGGCGAAAACCACCGGCTAGCGGGATGGCGAGGGCTGGTCGACTGCCGCTTTGGGCACACACCTGACCTTTGTGCAGGCGGCACCTCGAGCCAACACCGTTGACGTCGCCGTGAGGCTGCCACATCGCGCCATGGGCAGTATACTTAAAGCCCGGCCGTGCCACTGAAAAAACAAACCACGCCCTCGCTGCCATCTATTACTTCATCCTCTGCTTGAGCCATCCACTCCCGCACCTTCTCCTGCCCACGCCTCGCAGCACATTCGACATGAAAGCCTCTTCACTCCTACTATCCCTCGCGGCCGCCGCCATTGGCAGCGCCCAGGACTGCTCACAGTCCTCGGAGCCCTACTACAACATTACCTCGAAGCCCTTCTACCTGGTGGTCACATCCGACGACGGCACAGTCAACTCGACGCTGAGCGCCTGTCACGTTGGCGCTGCGCTCGAGTCCCTCTGCCTCAGCAGCGCCAAAGCCGGCGACAGCCCTGCTGAACTGCCCGCCACTACATTCCAATTCAACACGTCCATCTACTCGCAGGCGCCCGACCCCTCGCTGGGCGTCCCGGGCATCCTGACGTGGACGCTCCAAACGAGCACCCTGAACGTCTCGTCGTCGGCTGCCTTCAACTACGACATTACCTCGAACCTGGCCGTGCCGATCCTCAGCCCAGGGAGCGACCAGCCTACGCTCGTGGCGTTCGATTCCTGCGATGATCTGGCCATCCAGGCCTATGTGCCCGGCAAGAATGACACACAGGGTGTCACCAAGGCCTTCAACCGCTGGTACGCTTGCAACACGACCTATACTAGCTACACGTACACCAATCTCGCGTGGGGTCTGGGCAAGGGAGCGCCTGACAATGAGAGTTGTGTCAAGGTTAATGTGATGAGGGTGTTTGCATAGGCTGTATGAAGCAACGATGATAATGCTAATGTATTATGAAGTAGATAGTATTAATCAGTAATTCACTCCTTATCCAAGACATGTACCAATTCATGCCTCCACTCGAGACTGCTGTCAAACGCATCTGCAGTGTCCTGGAAGAAAAAGCACCACCAACTGTACGGTTGGGAAAAAGAAACCAAGACGCCTTTTCTTTTCTTCTCCTGGACTCCTTGGTCCACGCTAACAGCACGATCCATCATGTCCGTTGCGCGCGTTAGCATTAGTGTTCCAAGTACCAGGTTCCACACCGCTTGGATTCTTTGTTTTGCGGAGCTTGTACCTTTTTCGCAGTGTTTACTTGGCTTGAGCGTTGGTGGAAATTAGTCACCATTATTCTTGCTCTGGGTGACCTTTAGAATACAAGTCACGTGATTCCGACAGCGTTGTGAGAGGCCTTTGTATCCTCGAGTATGCCTAGTATCCATAGGAAGCTCTATAAAATCAATCCGATATGCCAGCATGGCCAAGAGATTGCTGCCTCGCTTCCAGCGGCTAATTTAGAGTGAGCGAGTGCAGTAAGATTGACTTCTTCCATCATACATTGTCAGAACATAAATACGGCATGGGTAAAAAAAAGCGAACGCAACATCTACCCCCGTGACTATATGCTTACAACAACAACAACAACATGGACATGGTGTTTTCCTAGCCTTCTTTCCAAGTCCAACGCCATGACTCGGGTAGCGGTGTGAAGCGCTCTACTTCTGCACTAGTCGAGACAAACCCGGTGCATCCGAGTCGAACAAGATAACACGCCCACATCGGTATCCCAGAGCAAGGCAATGACAAGCCCAAGCCCGTCAAGTGGCTCCAGTCGATCCACTACTATATACGGCAGTAACAAGACGACAAGCTTTGCCCAGAGCGCGAAGCCTTTGGCGCCTCCCCCTCCCCGTGCAGATCCGGAGATAACCACGTAACGCGTGTCGCCAGCGTACTGCAGTCGTCATGGTGCTGGCCAGCTAACACGAATCATCACTGCCTGGTGCGGCGCCGGCTGCGACTTTGTATGCGGCAGAAAAAAACAAAACTCGCGCTTGATATTGTCGGGTGTGAAAAGCAGACATATATGCTGACAGCATCGTGGTGTGTGTGCCTTTGATTTGCTCATCTCTTCCTCATGGTTTTTTTCGCACTCCTGTTGCCTCTGGCTCTGCTATCCACACGCGTATACTCGCAGTCATCCGCTTCGTCCTCGGGCACGCTTGTCACAGCTGCCAGTGATGTGTCGGCGTTGACATCCAGCGGCCTTGCAGGTAACTCTCTAACGTGCACCCCGAGCGGACCGTCATCCAATGCGACAGTAACGACCAAGAAGCTGACGGTCATAGTAGGCCAAAGCTCTTCCACAGCCTCTACCAATGCCACGGCTTCAGCAACGACGTCGACGGTGGCATCGCCCCAGCCGACGGCCAACACGCAGTCCTGCAACGGCTATGTTGAGTTCTGCGACCGCAAGTTTTCAAACGTGTCCATGGTCGTGGCTCACAACAGTCCATTCGTCAAGCCCCACAATGCCGCCAGCAACCAGGCGTACCCCGTGTTGACGCAGCTGCACGATGGAATCCGTGGGTGTATGTATGTCAACCGCCCTCTTGACGTGTCACGTGGCTGACTGCAACGCAACAGTGCAATTCGAGACACACAAGCCCAACCAGACGTCTGCCATCCGCCTCTGCCACACGTCCTGCGACCTGCTCGACGTGGGGCTCCTATCGACGTATCTAGCGACGGTCAAAACATGGCTGGACACGAACCCCTATGAAGTCATCAGCATCATGATGGGCAACAACAACAACGACCAGTTCCGCATCGCCCCGGCAGACTACGCCTCGGCCTTTGCCGACGCAGACATGACCTCGTATCTGTGGGTTCCGCCCGCGCCCAGCATGAATCTCTCCGACTGGCCCACGCTCAGCGAAATGATACTCCAGAACAAACGCGTCGTCGTCATGCTCGACTACAACGCAAACCAGACACAAGTCCCCTGGCTCCTCGACGAATTCAGCTACCAATGGCAAACCCCCTTTTCCCCGACCGACCCCTCGTTCCCATGCACCGAGCAGCGGCCTGCAGGCCAAGCCGCCGCTGTATCCAGAAATCGCATGTACATGCTCAACCACAACCTCAACGTTGCCGTCGACCTGGCGGGGCTCTCGCAGATCCTGATTCCAGCCTACTCGCTGCTCGACCAGGTCAATGCCGTCAGTGGGAATGCGAGTGTCGGTGCGAATGTTGACAATTGCACGCAAATGTGGGATCGGCCGCCCAACTGGATCCTCGTGGATTACTACAACTATGGCAATTTCAACGGCTCTGTGTTTGAGGTGGCGGCGCGTGCGAACGGCGTGTCGTATAACCAGCAGTCGTGCTGTGGGCCCGATACGGTGAGTGAGGCGAGCGTTGGAAGACTTGGGGGGTGGATGGGCGTGGTGTGGATTGCCATGGTATTCTTGGTATGGCGATGACGGATACATCGGGGGTTCTTTTTCTTTTTTTCTTTTTGGTTTCAAGCATACACAAATAACGAGGCGTTTGAGCGTTGAGGATTACTGTCCATGTTAGCATATGATTAGCGCGCAGTAAGTGTGTAGAATCCCAATCTTACATACTTTCTCACATCTTGGCTGTACACCCCAGCAATTCATAACTGTGTGATATTCTGGTCTCATGGGTATCTCATCTACGTATGAAATCATACCTCTGCGCTTCACCTCGTCGGCGCCACGCTCGCATATTCTCCTTTTCCAGCATATTCCCGTTCGAAGAAATGGTAATTTGACTTTTCCCCTTTGCTTAGCCTCTCATACTCGTTTCTCCTCGAATAATTGACTCCTAGAAGACCATCTCATGTGGTCTCTCGCCACTCCTCAAACTAAAGCTCGCACCCAGGTAATCCGTCAACCCCTCTGTCGCCTTGACGCTCGCCAAAACCACCTTGTCTAGCTTTTTCTGATCCTCGACTCTCTTGACATCGACTTCCTTCTTGGCCTGGCCCTCTTCCTTGCCCTCAAAGAATTCATCATCGTCATCCTTCTTCTCCCTCGCCCAGTACTCGTCGCCGCTCGCGCGCTCCACGACTTCCTTGGCATCGGCGTCGCTTTCAAGGGCTGACATGTCGACGACAGTCGAGGTGGCAATGACGTAGCGGTGGTTCACGCGGCGCATGGGCACACCGTTGATCTTGAAGGGACCGGTGACGAGCAGAGTTCCCTGCGTGAGGTGGCGCACGAGGACTACGCGTTTGCCGCGGTAGCGACCGGACAGGATGATGAGGACTGTGCCTGGCTGGACGAGCGAGTCGCGGTATTTTGTGCTGTGGGGGGTCTTTCGCGCCTGGGTCACCAATGTGTCAAACTTGGCCTTTTTTTCTTCTTCTGCTTTTTTGGAAATCACCCGTATTTCTTTACATACCTTTTTCATTTGCGCCTCCTCGTCGGCGGCATAGTACTTTGATGCTTTTTGGTCCGACATGTTGTGTGTGGTAGGGATTGGTTTTCTACAGGAAATGTCAATTAGAATTATTCGCAAAATAAAAAGATGCCTCTGCGTAGTGAGAAAAGACTTACAGTTGATTGCGATGCCTGGTCGCGTCTCGAAATGCGTTGGACCTGTGCGAGGGTTTCGCTAAGGTCAGCCCTACGAGTGGCGCTAAAGTGGTCGTCCCCGCAATGTAATCGCTTTACCTATACTTGCGCCTGCATAACACTCTGATCAATCCTCGACTGGACTGGACTGCGAACCGCTAACTCGAGCACTGCCCACATTCGTTTTTACGATGATAGAACAGATTCTATTCCTAATTAAATCAACACCAAAAAACTGCCCAACCACCAGTGGATGGCAGGGGTATCGTCAAAAAATGTCAACCCACGCTGCAAAAAAATCCACGCCATGCTAACAAATTGACGCCGAATATGAGACATGTTCCGCCCACCCGCCCTAGACCGATCCCATCACATTAGGTATATCGCCGTCGTATGCGTCCGTAGGTGTATCGTGTTGCTCATCTATTTCCTAGCATCGCTATCCCGCCTATTGCTGGGGGCAATACTGCTGGCAGCAATGCTGACAACGTCGCTCATGCTGTCCTGATCGCGCTGGTAACTGTATTGCATGCCCGAGCCTGGGCCCTTGAAGCCGTTATCCCAAGCCGAGATGCGCGAAAGAAGCCTAGCCACGATTAAAACAGTTCTCGGGATGCAACAACAACCATATGCGCATGTGACGGCAATCGGAGTGAGGGCGCTCACCGATCGTCTGGGGGACCGTAGAGGTCTTCGGGAATGAGTTCGTACTCGCCCTCGTTGGGCAGGTAAAAGGCGGAGGCGGCCATGCCAATGGACGTGAGGATGAGCATGGTCCAGCTGGCAGTGCACAGAGACCACGAGAGGTCAAGGTGCCAGCCTTTCCAGAAGCGTTCGTCGTGGTCGAAGAGGAAAGCCTGGAGAGTGAGTTTCTAGTTTCTGGCGGTGCGAGGGCGAACAAGCACTTACTACAATGGCCATGGCAGCACACTGAACGAGGGCGCTAAACGACAAGACGCCCACGGCGACCTGCCATCCAGCAGCCCTGCGCTGTACGCCGCCCGAGATGATGACGACAAAGGCGACAATGGCGCACAGTTCGACGACGACACCAAACGAGGTGAGGAAGCCAACGGTGCGCCACATGTTGCAGAACGAAGGGTCCTTTGTGCAGTCGCTCGACTTGGGAAATGGAACACAGGTACCCGTGACGGCGGAGCAGCGAGTGTGCAGGCCGTACGAGTATTCGCGCTCGCCGTTGGGGCTATAGCTGACCCAGCGCGGCATCGAGATGCTGGCAATGGTCATGACGGTGCCTGCCATGTGTTAGGCTCAATACGGCCTTCTTGTCCATGGGCGAGTGCTGCTTACAGGCCAGGGTGAGGGCGAGACCGGCGGCATACACGGTTCTTCGCGTCATGGCGATGGCGTAGCAAGAGAAAAAAACTGGTCCAAAGGGACAAGAAGCGCGCCGGGACTCGCAGTGGCGGGCGAGGGCGAGTTGCGGGGGATGTTGAAGATGGAGGTGAGATGGGATTGTGCACTGAGACAGAAGAGCAACGCTGGGGCTGAGGGCACACGCCAGCGACAGGCTGGGCAGAGGCACAGGAGGGTGCAGGCGCGGTGGTTGTGGTGGTGGAGCGGAGGCGGCCGCCAGTCGAGGAGATAGTGTGGGTACAAGGCGCGAAATAAAGCAGCCACACCAAGCAGGCCGCCAGGTGACGAATGCAGCAGGTAGGCAGGCAGGCAAACGAAGATGCGGGGATGCAGCGATATGGCGGGGGGTGTTTTGGTCACTACGCGAAAGCCGGCATTGTGATTGCAGCGCTATGGGCGATGGAGGGTGAAACGAGGCGTCCTTCAGGCCCTTGTTTGTTGGGGATGGTTGTGGCCTTGGTCGTTATTGAGAGAGGGGGCGAACAGGAATGGCGGCGCGCGCATTCGGTCGATGACGACAGGGGCGGCCCACTCCCCGCCCAGACACCCACACATGCTTCTCGCTCTCTCACCACTCACACGCAACGCGAATGCTCAGCTTCAACCTTTCTCGTCCATTCTCTTCATCTGCCCTGGTCACCATCATCACCACCACCATCACCGCCATCATCGCCATGCCCGTCACGCGCCGCCGCCGTCGCCATGGACCATCCCCCTGCCCTCAGTGGAACTAGCTCCGCGGCATGCCATTGTCAAATGGCGGTGTCAAATTCCATGCTCGCGCAGCACATCGCATGCCATCGCCGATGGACGCCTCGCATCACTATTACATTACCCACACACCAGACTGCCCTCGCACTCGCCCGTCCCGTCAGCTTCACTTAGCTGTGCTTGCACTCGCACCTGTGCTGGCTGCCCCGGAAATCTCTGCACATCACGCGTTGTCTGCTCTTATACCGGGCTGCACTTGTGTTGAGCGGTTTTGGCGCTGATACAGAGATAAGGAGACGGTCACGCACACGCTCGCCGCCGATCCCCATGACGCCACATGTCGGCAAACACGTGGGGCAGACACTGTCTTTCTGTCGTTGTTGTCGCCGTCGCCGCAGCGCCTGTCTGTCTCTCTGCTACTCGCTCGTCGACACGGCCATCCCCCCCAGACCGTGGCCAAACAACCGTTGCAACTACATCCTTCGCGCGGCGCATCGCACCGCATCCCAATCTCGCCGTGCATCGACCCCACACTGCACCCGTATGCAGCGCTATATTGGGCGGCCATGTCGTGCATGTGCAGTCATTATCTCGAATTGATAACGACGCACAGTGCCGCCCGCCATTGGTGAGCCGCCAACGCCCTCGTCGTCCGAGCTGAGCACGGTTGGGGAAGCCCGCAGGTCTCGACTCTAGCCACCCGCCTGTACACCTACATGTGTAGTGTGGACCCTGGTCAACGGCATGCATGCGCGTTAGTCTTGTGTGTCTGGACAGGAGACGCAGTTAGAAGAGGGCGTCGTGTGCATGTCGCTTGGCCTGCTCCTGGGGCCTCTGCAGCATCTCGTAGCAGAGGATAGAGGCCGCAACGCTGACGTTCAGACTGTCGACGCCCACCTCGCCCGCCCCTCGTCCATGCGGGATGCCCACCTTGTAATGCGCGAGATTCAACAAGCTATTGCGCAGTCCGGTCCCTTCGGCGCCCATCATGAGTATCGTAGGATGCTCCGCCACCGGGCTGTGGTCCGGAGAAAGCCGCGTCGTGCTTCGAGCAATGGTATATGCTACCCTGGCAGATGCCGCCTCGGCACTCGACACAGCAGCAGACGCCGCGCGGGGCACTGCATCGCTCGCGTAGATGCGCCAGCCTGCTCGCGAGCTCTTGCCCAGGAAATCGTTGGGCTCGCTTACCCTGAAGACCGGCAGCGCCTCTGCGGCCCCGGCCGACGCCTTGACCGCAATTTGACTCCAGTTTGCCGTGTGGTGCGTCGGCGTCACAATGGCATCGGCCCCTAGCACGTACGCTGACCGCGCAATGGCTCCAAGATTGCCCTCGTCGACCTGAACCGGTTAGTTTTGTATAGTACCCATAGTGGCCAGTGCCGACCTACAACGCCATCAACATAGAGGATCAGGGGGTGTCTCCAGCCATCCGACTTGTACGAGTACACCTCCTGCCTGCCATTGACCTGCAGATCCTCTGCGCTTTGGCTTCCCAGCGCCAGTCTAAACGTTTGATCCTGTATCGATGCCGTCTTGAGCTCTGTAATCGGCGGCACAGGCAGCGGTGACGATTCCAAAATCACCCCGTTGTGCGGACGTCCGCTGCTCGCCTTGTCCATTGCCCGCAGGTACTCGTCCCCTACTTCTTGCATCAGGGGGAAAAGCTTGTGTGCTCGAATTTGCGCCATGAGTCCGTCTCTGCTTGCTCCCCGCGAGTGCACATAGAGTTTGTAGAATTTGCGTCGGTTGGCCTTGATAGCGGCGAGGACGCTCGAGTGTCCGTAGATGAATTCCGACGCCGCCGTGGTGTAGGGAAACGAGTCTGGTCCACGCACTGTTTTGTTCACAGTCTCGGTCGTGCTTCTCCCTCCAGACGGAACAAACCTGGGTTCGTCTCTGCTGAGTTGCTCCCGTGCCGGTGGTGCGCCTCTTGTATCCGTACGGCTAGAAGGGCGCCATGGACTGTCCGGTGAATCGCGCGTATCCCTCCTGCGCTCAGGGTGAAAGGCTTCCTCTCTGCCATCCCTTTGCGAAAACCTTGCAGGATACCTTTCCCCCTTCACATCACGCGGACCTGCCCTTGCACCATCGCTATAATCTCGTCCTGCGGGTGAGCGTATCCCTCTTCCCTTCTCATACCTCTCTCCATCTCGCCGTCGTTCTTCAAACCGGTCGAATCCTGTTCGTCTTTCTCTTGCATGCCTGAAAGTCCCTTCGCTCCGGTTACTCTCTTCATCCCAGCTATTTTGAGAGCGCGGCGCCCTGAAAGGCCGTTCCTGGAATGACCGTTCCTGGAATGATCGTGTCTCGTGTCGACCCCGCTCAATGGCCGATGTGATGGATTTGTGCCGCCGCTGGCATGCCCATGCGCCATTGACTCGCGACGCTATCACATGTAATTGCCAAGGGCCTTGGGGGCGGGAAAGGAGGCGCATAACAGGCACTGTGGTGATATACAAAATAGAGAAAAAAAATCTTGTGTCTTGCGGCAGCGGCGGTGGTGGTTCGGGAGTTCTAACGATGTCGGGAATTTTTTTGCGAGGGCAATTGGAATTTGGCTGTTTGGGGTTAGCCTGGTGAATGCTTGCGCTAGTGGACAGCATCAGCACGGCCAATCAGCATGTAGTACCTCGTTGCCTTTAACTTTTCAGATGCATACCACTTTGAGAAAAGAGTGTTGCTTGGTTGCTCATTTGCAAGCCATCTCATTCATATCTGGGTGCGTGACTAGGAGTGTCTTTATCTGATATCCTGTATAATCATGTACTGTTACATGCCCAAGTAGCCTAGTGCTTATATCAAGCAAACCTACTATGCCCAACACATCACGCTGTATACCTTTGTGCCCTCGTACTCGCTTGTCGAACCTAATCTCGCCTCGTCATACTGATCGATTCAAAAAGTAACCAGCCTTCTGGACCGATGTAAGCTCCAATTTGCAGGTATTTTTTCAGAAAATCTCTATGACGTGACGTAGAATTAATTAGCTTTTCGTATTTCAAAAGGTCACGTAGCCGGCTATGTCTACCTCTACCTCTTTACCATCCGACAGGTGCCCAGCGTCTTTTCTAGTGTGTAGGCTATGCTGATAATTTGTTGAGTTGCTACGCAGCCTTGTAGCCACTTTGCAACTCTCTTTGAACTGCATAAGAACTCTGTATTCTTTGCAGATGCATGCGGGGTTGTTTTAGTGTTGAGTAGGCTGTAGGACCCGTTATCTGTCAGACCAAATAGAAGCATGTATTGGACGCCATTCACACACACACGGCTGACGGAGTGCACCCTAAGTGTATAGGTGTAGAGACAGCTGAGAGGCAATGCCTTCCCCTGGATTAGATGCGCCAATCGGACTTGTTTGCCGTACGCCACAGGACGTTCTTCGCCCAATTGGAAGCGTGTCCGTACGCCACATAAGAGGCTTTTAACTTTCCATAAATGCATGTGTGCTGGAGCGTTGATTACGTTCCACTGCTAACTAGTTCACCAGTCACGGCGCTTAGCCTTCATCCACTCTGTGGGGAGGCGAGCCAGCTACCATGTTCACTCCGTGAGCTCTTTTCAAACAGCAATCGTTAACATTGAGGACTATATGAACATTTTGGCCAATCAATCGGCAGTGCACAACAAAATAAATAACATGGTACAATACCTCTTACATCAACCTACTGTGCCGGTGCTGCCAGCTAACCCTTTTGCACTGCACCGTGGGTCTATCCTCTAGCCCCTCACTCTTTATAGAAGCGTTCTAGAATTTTGTAGTATGTACGTTCAGAATCTTTGCAGCAAGAAGGGCACTAGCTGCATAATTCTCCATGTAGCATCTTGCAAGACGAGTAACAGTTTCCACCGCATCTTTTGACTTCTTTATCCAAACGACAGCTGCGGTTCTTGAATTGAACCAAGAATCCTTGAGAGCATCGAAGCCCATCAGCTCATGTAGATCCTAATTGCAAAGACGAAGAAGTTAAGATCAACAAATGTCATAACAATGGGATGGGCAGTCTGTGCAGCTGAGTCGTTTAAACGGTGTGATTGGGCCGTATGGGCGCTGATCGTAGTAGAAAGAAGCAGAATGGAGTGGTTATCTTTAGGGGTTTATTAAGCAATGCCAAAGCTTGATGTAGCCCCATTACTCTCTAATTCATGGATATTCTTTCTGTTGCGTCTATTAACTTATTCCTTTGGTGTTCAAGTGGTTGTGGATGAACGATGGCTCAGTCCTTGTCACTTCATCATTATTGCGATAGAGCGAAATTCCCCAGATGGTTCCTACCAACGCTGATGCTGGGCTGGACACAGACTAGAAGCCAGTTTTTCGTATTGAACGGTCGAATGCGAAGCTTTGAAAATAGAGTTTAGTTTACTTGGGTTGCGGGCGGACACGGGGACGAGAGAGCCGGAAACCAGAAGCACAGCCCGAGCTGACAGGGAACGCCTGACTCTTGACCTATTGTGGTTATGTGGCTGATGTTAGCATGAAATAGATTGTATACGGTAGCGAAACTAAGCCATTGTGGCGTTCATGAACGCGAACCAACGTAGTGTGATTCCTGTTCAGCCAATGTTTGGGATCAAAGCCACAAGCCAAGCGAAGGAGTGGTGTTCAGACGGTTCTCAAATGGGTGTGCGCGTTAGCGGAAAGGGCTAGAGATGCTGCTTACAGGTCAAACGCAATAAAGCCATAAACCAGTCCACGGCTTCGTCTCCCCTTCCCCGATCAATGTCTCGTAAGCTAGCCTTGTTTCAGAAGGCCTATTAGCTGTGCTTCGGGTGATTATGCCGCCAGAAGACATCATTCCATTTGCTTTTGCGTGTTTCACTTGTCTCTATCCCTCCGGTAGACCTAATTGCAGGCTTATATATCACCCACGGAATTATCAGCTGAATCGTGCCGTTTTCAAGCACCTGAGTCGAGGCAATCTGTGGCTTTGGACAAGCCGCGATTCTCAGACGCTTCTCGACTAATCGGTACTTCTTCCCGCTCCTACTAATCGCTGCATCTTATTTAATATCTGCAGCTTCTGTCGACATGTAATATTCTTTCACAGTACCGAGTTTCCCTATCGTTAACGTACCCCCCCCCCCCCAAATTCCTCTCGGAGACCACATACGGCTTTCCTTTCATATTGGCATCATGAACACTACATCTGAATTAGTGGGCACATTCCCCCCGCCACCAGGAGTAACACCAAACTTCATCAATCCTGAAAGCACCGCGTCTCAAGTCGTGCTCTGCACGATCCTGACCCTGGTTTTCATGATCCCATTTTTCGTTCTGCGAATGTACACCAAAAAGTATATTCTCAAGCGTATTGATCCGGAAGATTGTAAGTATAGAGTATATCCAGTTCCAGATACTGAGGCTAAGTATCAAGATTCGATAATCCTTGCCGTGGTGCGTAGTTTATAACGAACTTTGCGTCCAGCAGCGCACTGACGGTTGTGTCTGTTTATTAGCTCTTTGCCTTGATGTATTCGATCATAAATCTGCTACGTAAAGCAAGCCAGTCCCCCATTCGCTAGATCATGTCTAATCAATCTTGTAGAGCTGAAGAACGGCGTTGGACGGCACATATGGGATGTCACCCTTCCACAGTTCAAGCGGTTCATTATTGTACGTATGAAAACGCCTTCGGTATATGGAATTCTCTCAGCATACCCACTTACTCATTGTCGTCCTCATAACGTAGACAGGAATTCCTTCTGGGATATCTTACACCCTCTCATCCCTCTTCGTTAAAGTCTCACTCGGGCAGTTCTATATCCGAGTCTCACTGGATAAGTTTTTCAAGGTGGTAACATACATCATTATCTTTGTTTGTGTGTGTTACAACCTATTGGGAGGTTTTAGCTTTGTGTGGTTTTGCCGCCCAATTCATAAGCTATGGGATTTCGCCGTTCAGGGACATTGTGTCAATATGAACGCAGCTTTCAAAACGCTCTCTGCGCTCAACGTTGCAACCGACGTGGCGCTTCTGATCTTACCGATTTGGTTGATGTGGAGTATGCATCTACCATTTTGGAAGAAAGTAGGGACTGTGTTCATTCTTATGACGGGTTCATTGTACGTCTCTCGCAGTGGGATAGCGAATGTTGGTTGATTATCATACAGTGTTTGCGCCGTGAGTATCATTTGGATGGCTATAATGCCCTCATTGGTGCAGCAGCATGATGCAACATATACCAATGTGCAAAGCGTCAAATGGTGGTGCGTATCATCCATTCTATTATTACGTGGTTATCTTGCTGACACCAGCTCTCCCAGCCTCATCCATACCTATGTCGCCATTATATGCGCCTGTATGCCATTGTTACATAGTTACGCTCGGCATCGCTTTCCCCGCCTCTTTCCAACAAACGAAGGACACGGTCAGGGCTTAGTTCTGATTACTAGATGCAACATATCGCTACCTAGTACCGACCCAGAAGCATCCCCAGTGGAAACAATGTCGAACCTAGATTTTGGGCATGGAAAATGTAATTCATCTTGATTCAAGGATGACCTGAAATTCAAATGCAACTGGAAAAAAGTATGGTGGAGTTGATGACGGATGGTTGACCTAGATTCGAGCGCTATCTGAGGCCGAAATCCGTCTGGTAGGCTCAGCTCACACAAATTGAGCACGGTGGTCGTCCCGCAGTCGGTCAATACTACCCATCTATATTTCAATCCAAGTGCCACGGATCTAGCAACCCATGCCGTCTCTTTGAACAGGAAATTTCAGCTTAAGCAAGTGGTGAGGGGTGCCGGATAGCGATAGCTAAAGAAAGAAAGATGCCTGACAGAATTCATACAAAACATACTACAAATACCGCTTTTCTATTGGCAACGGAAGACCTGTACCGTGAGGTCACCGCGTGGAAGAACCATCCCATTGCCAGCATAGCCTTCTTTAACAGTTGGAAAGTTGCTTGTGGTTCTACCATCAAGGCTGATAAAGTTCAAAGGCTCAAATCTGAACTGGTCTAGTATCGTCGCAACTGCTCCAAGGACCTCTTGCTTTGCAAAATTGCGGCCGGGACAGATACTTTTACCACCGCCAAAAGGGAAGAGCTTGCCCGCCGAGCCCGCTGTGGAGAAAACTGTTTTCTGAGTCGCAGCATCAAAGGCCAGGTACCAATCCACATGAAACATATTGGCCGGTACGCCGGGCCATAGACGGTCATCATGATGACACACCCAAGAAGGAGCTTGTACGGCGTCTTCCTTGCACATCTTGATACTGCCTTCTCACTTTCCCAAAGGTACTATTAAATCTTCCGTGAGTTCTCGGGTCATAGGAGCATCTAAATAGAGCCTCATCATTTCATGGAGGATATTGTTAAGGAGAGGGAGAGTGAGCAGTTTGGGGATGTTCATGTTGTCTTCTTTAGTTTGTGAAGCAGCTACCTCTTCCAGAACTCTCGACAACAGGGTGGGGTTTCCTTTTGGCTTTAGCAAATACAGAAGCATCCACCCAATGCATAAAATGGCGTTGCCGCTAAGGCCAAACATAGTGCTGAGATCTGCAGAAGCTCTGGCGCGTTGTACTCATTCCCAAGTCGCGGTACAATATGCGGCGAGCTCTGTAGAACCAACTTACAAAGTCAGTATGCCAAGCGATAGGCCCCATTGGGTCTGTTATATGTCCTCGATGTTTGTTGTGAGTCAATTTGTGCCAATCCGCCATCCGCGAGATTGCTCGCGTACATCATATATATCACCGGCAGCCCAGCTGGGAAGTTAGAGCTTAGCGGGCACTTTGGCACGATTAACTGAGCTGCGCTACCTTCACATAATAAGCGTTTCTAAAGTTACGGTCTAGGTTCTATCACCTCTTAGTAGACAAAGCACTCTTCGATTGCTATTAATCGCACGTCTTGAAGTTATCAACAGTCAAAGACTAGCATATAATATGCTAGAAACAGCAATTTGACCTGGTTAGCCGCCTCTAACGCGGTAGAAGCTCAGCGAGCCATAAGTGCCTTCTACTCGGCAGACCAACATGGTAACCTAAAAGTACCTCTACTAGAATCTCTCAACCAAGGCAATAACGGTTGGTGGGCCGTTGCCAACAAAACAGTACTGCAATACTCTTCGCTAGTCGGAGTGAAGCTACAAGGGCTATTCAGAGATTGTGGCATAACATTCTCATTTAAGATCTTATATACTAACTTTTCCTCTTCAAATGTTATACACAATGTTCCTCCGCACGAAGCATTGGCATAAATCGGAACGCCGATGCCTACAAACCAGACTGATCCCTGTCCTAGAATTGCAATTCAGGTTGCAAAGGAAATGCCAGTAAGTTCTTTCCTCGAATGGAAACGACCAGAGCTGAAACCTCAGTAAGATGTAGAGAAGCGAAATGTGATATGACTTGTATGCGGCACTGTCGTTTCGATAAGAGGCCGCCCAATTAAACTTTCTTTTACATCTACAGCTTGCGAATCATACGTCTCTTCATATGGTTCCCTTTCGCCAGCGGCTACAACAATAGCAACAAGCTTCGCCCATAGATGATTTCATCTATGGCGATACCGCACCCTTCAATTACACTTTTCCGCGAGATTAGCAACCGTATAGGATTCCGAAATCGCTACCAGCTCACAATGATACCCAATCCCATTCTTCAAACCTCGGAGTTTCTATACTTGATGACCAACGCAAATACATTCCAACCTCTAAGATGCATAGAGACTCTTCCCCCTAGATTATCCACACCACAAGGCTAGAGCACTATCAATGATTGCATACAGATGAGTTTCACAATATCTACAGTTACCTGAGGAGAGAATATATGCAAGTCTTCCCTTCATCTGAAAACACTAAAACTTTACTTTTAGCTTTTCTACTAGATAGTTTCCATTTCTTCATATCTTTTGAATCTTTTACTTACTATCCATTTATACTTTCATATTTCTGATATTTTAAATCGTTTGAAATTTTTTATTGTTCGTAATATTCTGAATATCTTAATATACGTGATATCCTGAATATTGTTATAAATTCAGATATCGTGAGTTATTATTATACGTAACGTATGTGGCAAGCGAGCGCCGCAGGCAAGCGAGCGCCGCACCCCACCAAACCTGCGCACCTCTCCTATCTCAACGAACAATGGCTCAACGTAGCGCTACTCAATTAGCTTTGAATAAAGCAGATATTCAGCTTGCTATTTCTTCTATTAATCTCTATTAAACACAAAGTAATCGTCGCGCTGCTGCTGTCTACAACGTGTCTAAACGAACAATCCGCCACCGACGCGCTGGTATACCTGCTCGACGCGATTGCCAGCCTAACTCAAAGAAGCTCACTAAGCTAGAAGAGGAGGTGATAGTTGATCATATACTTGATCTAGATCTACGTGGATTTGCGCCCACGTATGCTGCTGTGCGCGATATGGCTGATAAGCTGCTGGC
>NW_007359914.1:2902965-2905680 GCF_000359705.1 Exserohilum turcica Et28A | reverse complement strand
GCTCGAGTTTCTACCAGCGTTTAAGGCAGCGTTTGATCGATCCTTCACACCAGCCAATATCCGCTCAGCCTTTCAAGGCGCAGGCCTTGTTCCTCTCCAGCCAGACGCTGTTCTATCAAAGCTTGACATAAAGCTGCGTACGCCTACTCCTCCAGCTGCTGTCGCAGAGGCTGTCTGGCAGGCTCGTACCCCAAGCAACGTACGCGAGCTTGAAGCCCAATCAACGCTAATACGTGACCGGGTTCAGCGGCATAAGAGTTCATCACCAGCGTCAATTATTGCGGCAATTGGCCAGCTTAAGAAGGGGGCAGAGATAATGATGCTCTCGGCTAAGCTAATGCGCGATCAGCTCGCCAGCCTTGAGAGGGCTAATGAGGCAGCAACAAAGCGTAGGCAGCGTAAGAAAAAGCGGATATAGAAGCGAGGAGTACTTACAAAGGGAGCTGGAGAGGATCTACTCGCTCAGCGCGAGGCTGATCAGCAGATTGCTCATGAAGAGCGTCAGAGAGGAGAGCGATCAGGTGTTAGCCGCCAGGCTTTGGCGCGCTGTAGTAGGTGCAGAGAGACTGGCCATAACTCGCGTACGTGCAAGAAAGATACTCTAGGTACTGCTTAATCTATTATGTTAATATGTAGTAAAACAACTATATTGTGGTGGAACTACAGGCTTATAGAGGTGCGCAGGTTTGGTGGGGTGCGGCGCTCGCTTGCCTGCGGCGCTCGCTTGCCACATACGTTATACTTAATTCGTTTTGGCATTCTTGGTATTTCTAATTGTTCTAACATTTATTATTTTTCAAGGTATATAATCTCTCAACGATTATAAGAATTTCAAAAGATATTAAGCTTTACTGGAGCTTTATTCAAAGAGTGGTGGGCTATAGATGGAGTAAAAGACTATTGTAGTATCATCTATAACGTGGTTCATAAGCGAGTCGGCCACCCAAGCGAGTCGGCCACTTTGTACCGTCGCGTCAACTTCAACACGTTATCACAGTCTTTTATCACAGTCAATAAACTATTGCAATATACCAAATTAATTGTCAGAATCGCTACTATTACTTGCACTATCTATCTCAACTGCGCAGGTACGAGCGTTGTGTCCAGTCTGCTTGCAACGCCCGCACCGCCGCTCTCCTCGCACCCTCTTCGACGTACTCTCACCATCACCACGACTGCTACCCGCCTGTTCAGCTAATACTTCTTGTACTTCGCCTACAGTAAGAGTCTCTTCTGTCCGTACGTATCGCCGCTTGCGGTTCTTACGCTTATTTGCTGTGTCTAGAGCCTCTCGAAGAGCAGCTACTTCCTCCCTCATAAGCGTCATCTCATGTGCTATTTGCTGAGCCCCTTTACTTAGCTGCACAACCTTCTCGTCAAGAGAATTTGCAGAAGACCCAGGGCGGTTTCTTACTCTCTGTCGAATAAGAGTACTTTGAGCCTCAACCTCGCGCGCGTTGCGTGGTGTCTGCGCCTCCCAGGCGGCTGCCTGTCGCGGTGATTGTACTGGCGTCTGCACCACCACATCAAGCTTAGATAGCACAGCCTGTGGGTCGTGTGGGACTAGTCCAGCGCCTCTGAAGCCAGCTTGGATATTCTCCTTCGTGATAGATTGCTCAAAAGCAGCCTTAAAGGCTGGTAGGAAGGTTTCCTTGCTAATATAGTGGGTGCGGTTGCGTGCCAAGCCTGTAACAGCGTCGCCATACTTACGCTTCAACGGCGAGAAGCAGGCGACGTCAAGGGGCTGCAACAGGTGAGACGAGTGTGGAGGCATGCAGAGAAGAATAATATTCTTCTCCTTGCAAAGATCTTGAAAATCGATGGAGCAGTGGCTCTCATGGCCGTCAATAATAAGCAGTCGATACCCACCTATAGTATGCCTCTTTGTATAGGTATCAAAGTGCTCTAACCAGGCAAGACCAAGCTGATTATTCGTCCAGCCATTAGGACTGACTTCAAGAACCCAGTCGGCAGGCAAATCCTCAAACCAGACGTTGATAAGCACCTTGCCCGCAAAGACAACGAAGGGTGGTATTCAGCGACCCGACGCGCCCACGCCTTAGATCACAGTAACCCACTCACGGTTGCCTGGCTGTACCCGTTTCTTTTTCCCATATCCTTCTAAGCCTGTGATAACTAACTATGATAAAATCTTGCCCATCATAAAGCCAGTTTCGTCAAAGTTGTAGATATTATCGTCCACAATACCCCACTTCTGCTTTGTCGCCTGGACTAAGTCAAACCAGCGCTGGATAGCCACTGGATCCTCGCAGGCGGCTCGCTGGTGATCATAGGGACGGCTCCAGCGCGTACGGAGCTCAGGAGTCCGCTTAACAAAGTTGTCAACCCAGTTCTTGCCAACAGGGTTGCCACCACGCTCCTCTAACAGTTTATCAGCCATTGCTCGAACCTCAGCCTTTATAGGGGCAAATCCTCGCGTAGACTCTTCAAGAATACGCCTAACAATAGCCTCCTCTTCTAGCTTATTTAGGCGCTTTGAATTCGGTTCGCAGTCGCGTCGAAAGCGCTTTCCAGCGCGTCGGTCTTGGAGAGTAGTTCGAGGCACGTTATAGATAGAAGCAGCACGTCTTTAGCTTTAAACACGTTGCGATTGGACGTCAAAAAGAGCAAGTTAAAGATCAGATTTAGAATAGATTAACAAATGATTGTGTGGTTGAGACATAACGCGTTATAGTGTTAACGTCGACGCGCCGG
>NW_007359914.1:2846234-2901606 GCF_000359705.1 Exserohilum turcica Et28A | reverse complement strand
GGGAACCAAATCCTATACCCTACAGCTTGAGGATCATCCTGAGTATCATGGTGGAGCTGTTTGGTGGTCACCAACAAGCGTCAAACGAGTTCAGGATAACAAGATACAACAACAACAACAAGCCGAGCTTGAAAAGCTTCAAAAAGCCGAGCAAGCCGAGATCAAGAAGGCAGCTCGCGATTGCCAGCTTCAACTTCAAAAAGCAGCCCGTGTTGAGCGGGAGAAGGGTTGGGAGGAGACCAGAAAGCGGAAGGCTGCAGAGAAAGCCGAAAGAGAGCATCGTAGAAGCCTCCGCGACGCTGCCAAAGCTATACAATTGCCCCAATCGGGTAAGCGCAAAGCGTCAAAACCTCATAAGCCAGCTACAAAGCGTCAAAAGTGTGGTGGTGTTGCTCCAGCTGTGGTGGGAGCCGCAAGGGTTGCACGAGCTGCTCCACCGCGTAGTCGACGGCAACGACCGATAACGCCCTCCAAAAAAATTTCTGAATAAGCCAAAACTTTTGTAGGCCTGTATATAGTATAATCCTAGCTTTGCGCAATTTTATTACGATTTGTGGTGGCTCTACAGCCTCATCTTGTTGACTATATTGAGTTGTTGGGGGTGCTCAACTGGCGATGGTGCTCATCTGGTGCACGGGCACTGTAGTAAGATAATCGCGTAACGCGTGATTGCGCGTTGGGGTTAAGCCTAACTCCGCGTTCTCATCCACTGAGATTCCACCACCACGAACGCGCGTCTATGCGCTCTTCTGGTTCCCCCACTCAGCTACCACGCAATACCACACTATTGCCTCTCTTGCTTTCTCCAAAAGACACGTCGTGCAATCTCTTTCAGCGGCCGACCACAAGGCCTCCACTCCGCGCACCCTTCCATCCATTGCAGCTTACGGTTACCAGACTCATTCCGCACCCTCTTTCAGCAGTCCCACTTGCGCACCGCTCGGCCGCTAGGATAAAATATACGTGAACATGAGTAGCGACGAGGATACTGCGGCGCTCATGGCCGCTTTCAAGAAGGGCGCTGCTAAGCCCAAATCCAATGCATCTCCGACACAGCCTGAAGCGCAGCCCTCCCACCATGCCTCTTCCTCCAAGGATGAATCCATTATACATATCCAGACGGCAACAACAACGCGAAAGCTGCTGTGTGTGCGTATACCACCAGCCACGATCAACAGGGCCGACTACACATACTACGAGCCGAAAGATGAGGTTGAATACATTATGCGGGAATTCTCCGAGGGTAATGGAGACATGTCATACCAGGTCCGGTTGGTTGGGAAGCAAGTGAAGCAGGTCAGTTCAACTCTAGTAATAGTATCTCTCATAGGTAAAGGTGGTGGCTGCATCGGTTATCACCATACGAGCGCCGATCCTACCTTGTCGCTTCTCTCTCACATCACTATACTACTGTCTTGCTAAATACACTCAGATTTCCTTTGAACAACTGCTTGAGCTTCCTGGCGGCCCAGAAGCGTTGGAGGCATTCCAACCAGACGACGAGCCCAGCGCAACATCGAGCGAAGACGGCGATATGAAACTACGAGAGAGATCTTCAAAAGCTACAAAGAAGGACTATGTGGACATCTCGACGTTCCCTCTCTCTTCATCGGAAGACGATAGTCAAGATGAATCTGCAATGGCTTCAGGCGCACAGCGACGTAATCGTCGCGTACGTACATTGAAGCGTGGTAGTCGCTCAAACCAATCGTCGACCCGTTCCTTGGCTGCGCTGTCTACGAGCGACGAAGACTCGGACATGGCTAGCAATAAGCGGAGAGGCCGGAAGCGCAAAGGAACACGGGAGCCCACGCGCCGTTCAGCGAGACAGTCAATGCCAGTACAGGTATATGAGGAAGACGACGAAGACGAGGACGAGGATACAGACGACTTGAGCGCCTCAGAAATTCTGCGCTCGAATCTGGGACCTGGTCGCAAGCGCAAACGACAATCATTGCGTACCGAGAAGCCTGAAAAGATTCGCCGAATGGGCGTGCGACAGTCTGATCGAGCGACACGCGCTACGAACAACATGCAGGAAGCAGACATGGATGATATCTATCGATCAGACTCGGCGCCAAAAGCAGCTGCCCAGAAGGTTTCTGTCGTTCGCGAGGTGTTTTCAAAACTTCCCAGAGGCAACCCCTTTCGTGCACGTCACGCAGAGGGCTGTGAAGTGTGTTTTGATGGACCCAACGTGGCGCCTTTGGTCTACTGCCAAGGATGTTCGTGCGCGTATCACAAGAATTGCCTTGGTAATCGATCTACTCGCGACCACCTCGTTACAAAGATTGGCGATGACGACTTTGTTTTGCAGTGCAAGCGGTGCATCAACGTCTACAAGAAGAAGGATGCGACTGCGCCAGACCTGTCCAGGTGCCAGGACTGTGCAACATCTGGCGCCTCGTGTCGACCTTTTAGGGGCCGTAAAACCACTCAGCAAGAAATGAAGGAGCGCGAAGAAAACGACGGCTACGATCCTGTTGTCGATGTCCCCTCTGAACTGGTCAACAACCCTAACAATGTCATGTTTCGATGCACGAAATGCTCTCGAGCATGGCATTACCATCACCTGCCACCGCTATCACCATATGCCATGGAAGTCAACCGCGATGACGAGGAGCTGGCGGAAGAGCGCTTTCGCGAGTACTCGAGAAAGTGGCTCTGTAAAGAGTGCGACGAAAGCAATGACCGCAAGGTTGGTGGCATCGTTGCCTGGCGCCCGTCGGATGTGGAGTCGTATCGACCAGGTACTCCTTGCGAGTTAATCTGTGAAGACGACAAGCAGTACCTAATCAAATGGGAAAACGAGTCTTACTTCCGGGCAGCATGGCACTCTGGAGCCTGGACCTGGGGCGTTACTGCGGGAGTCCAGCGGAGAGCCTTCTTCAAACGGGAGGATGGACCGAAGATGCACACGGAAGACGCCATTCCTGAGGAGTTTCTTCGCATCGACATTGTGCTCGAGATCAAGTACACCAGCTTTGTGGACGTCCGGAGCGAAGAGATTGACAAAGCTCGCATCAAAGAGGTTGACAAGGCTCTCATCAAGTACAAAGGTCTTGGATACGAAGACGCAGTTTGGGAGAGTGTACCTACGCCCGAAGACGGCGATCGATGGCTGGACTTTGTCACAGCGTACAACGACTGGGTCGCGGGCCGTTACGTCAAGTGCCCCAAACAGGGGCCTCTCAAGGCCCGCCTCGACAAGCTCCGTAGCACACCGTTTGCCAAGCTAGAGCGAGAGAAACAGCCAGAAAACCTTGTAGGCGGCGAGCTGATGAAGTACCAACTGGAAGGGCTCAACTGGCTCTACTACAAATGGTTTGATCAGAAGAATGCCATCCTTGCTGATGAAATGGGTCTCGGCAAGACAATCCAGGTCATAGCCTTTATGGCAACACTTGTGCAAGAGCATGGCTGCTTTCCCTTCCTCATTGTTGTGCCAAACTCTACTTGTGCCAACTGGCGGCGGGAGATCAAACAGTGGGCACCGTCTCTGCGTGTTGTCGCATACTTTGGCTCAGCCAAAGCTCGCGAAATGGCCTACAAGTATGAGATGTTCCCCGAAAATTCCAAGGACCTACGATGCCACGTTGTCGTGACGTCTTATGATGCGGCCGCCGACGACAGTTGCAGAAGATTCTTTAGGAGTGTCAGTTGGGCTGGTCTTATTGTCGACGAAGGTCAACGTCTGAAGAACGACAAGAGTCAGCTGTACACTGCTCTTACTGCAGTACGCGCGCCTTTCCGACTGCTTTTGACCGGTACGCCTCTTCAAAACAACGCTCGAGAGCTTTTCAATCTGCTGCATTTCTTGGACGACTCGATCGATGCTGCTGAGCTTGAAGAGCAATATGCGGAGATGACTGCAGAGAATATCAGGGAGCTTCACGACCAGATCCGCCCCTTTATCCTTCGTCGTACCAAGGCCAAGGTGCTCACCTTCCTTCCACCCCTAGGTCAGATTATTCTCCCCATCTCCATGAGCCACCTCCAGAAGCAAGTGTACAAGTCCATCTTGTCAAAGAGACCTGAGCTTCTAAAGGCACTCTTTTCTACCGACAAGCAGCTGAAGCAGCAGGAGCGCGCCAATCTCAGCAATATCCTCATGCAGCTACGCAAATGTCTCTGCCATCCATTTGTCTATAGTCGTGAGATTGAAGAGCGAACCGATGTTGCTGCTGTGTCTCATCGTAACCTTGTCGAAGCCTCTGCCAAGCTCAGTCTCCTAGAGATATTGCTGCCGAAACTCCGGGAGCGCGGCCATCGAGTACTCATCTTTAGCCAGTTTCTTGACATGCTCAACATCATCGAAGACTTCCTGGACGGAATGCAGCTTGCATATCAACGATTAGACGGCTCAATGGGTTCGCTTGAGAAGCAAAAACGTATTGATCAGTTTAATGCACCCGACTCTCCACTTTTTGCCTTTCTTCTCTCCACCCGCGCTGGTGGTGTTGGTATCAATCTTGCCACTGCTGACACTGTCATCATCCTGGATCCCGACTGGAACCCTCATCAGGATCTTCAGGCCATCGCTAGAGCTCATCGCATTGGCCAGAAGAATAAAGTCCTTTGCCTTCAGCTCACAACCCGAGCCACGGTCGAAGAAAAGATTATGCAGATGGGAAAGAAGAAGATGGCTCTTGACAAGGTGGTTGTTCAGGACTTGGATAGAGAAGACCCCGAAGACGAGGATGTAGAGTCAATACTCAAGTATGGCGCGGCAGAACTCTTCAAAGACGACAACGCAGATGCTGAAATACGCTATGACGACGCAGCAATCGATAAGCTGCTAGATCGTAGCCAGATTCAGAATACACAAACAGGCGAGGATGATTCATCAGAGTCACAGTTTGGCTTCGCACGGATATGGGTGAACGAAAAGGGCGCGTTACAGGATGACTTTGATATAGTTGAAGAGGAGGACGCTCCAGATCCTGGAGTTTGGGATAAGATTTTGAAGGAGAGACAGGCTGCAGCGGCTGCCGAAGCACTTGCGCGAGCTGAGGCTATGGGTAGAGGTCGACGTGCCAAAGCAGTATGTTACATCCTACTCTCTACAGCAACGGGAACTGACTTGTCACAGGCTGTCGACTACGCCAATGAGAAGAAAGAGGCCGAGATTGCCTCTATCGCTGGAGAAGACCATTTAGATGACGCATCCGGTATTCCTCCCTCGCCTCTCAAGAAGCTGAGCAGAAAGCGCAAAGAGAAGACAGGTTCGGAAAGCGACACCGACTTCCAAGCCGAGTCGGAAGTTGACAGCGAGTCGGGAACCGAGGGCGAGCCTGAACAGAACAGTGCTGCCCAAGAGCTTGACCGTGACAGTCATAGTACCAAGAACATCGCCAACCCTTCGCTATACAAGCACAATGACGCAGGTGCGTCCCCTCTTCCCCAGCCTCAACCCACAAGGATCCCAGGTGTCTCTTTCCCTGTGCAGACTCCGCGCATGGTACCAAGCACAAGACCAAAAGGCGGATTTGTGATGTACAATGGTCCGCCAGGGAAAGGTACCTCACGTATCCAGGAACCATCCTCCATTGTTGACCTCTCGGCTTCAACACAAACAGCGCCAAAAACAGGGAAGGCTAATAGGTCATTAGTCAAACCATTCCAACGCGCACATTTGCCGATCCGCAATCCGCTCGATCCAACACACGGCTCCCATGGCATTCACATTTGTCCGGCTTGCCATAAGAACCATCCACAAGGTGCTTGCGATCTCAAAGTCGCGGGTGTAGAACATTGCGGCTTGTGCGGTCTAGCCCACTACGGCCACGCTCGCACGTGCCCTCATATTAGGTCTGAAACTCAAGTCCGTGAAATGCTGGAGGCTCTGAAAAACTCTCCAGAAAAGAAGGAACTTGTAGACATAGCGACGAAGTATCTTCGCGGCGTCAAGGGTGCGCTTGTGCAGCAGAAAAAGAGGGATAGGGAGAAGGCTGCGGCATTGGCTCAAGGTCATCAACCCCAAAATGCCTATTCGCAGCCGTCTAACAGTTCATACGTTCCATATGGCGGTTTTCCAGCTACACGACTGGGTCCACCAAACGCACGTACGGACAGCATAGGTAACGGATTCCAAGGTCAAGGCACGCATTCACAGCAGGTGCAGAGCCATGGTTACAACGACCAACAAGTCGAGAATGCTTTGAGAGGGTTCTTGGGCAACTCATGAGTACGCATTGGAAGTGCTGTGAGACTGGAGCAGGGAAGAATATGAAATCCAGTTGTCAGTTTCAGATTACTGGAATTGAGCATGCTGTTATAGCGGTTACATGCATGAGCCGCTAAAAAACTCAACCCGACCTTTTGTAAATAAAGTTCAGATGGCATCAGCAGAGCTCTCTGCGGGAAGTTCACAAGGGGGATATCATGAATCCGATATTTCATTCATGTACATCAAACAATTTGATGATACTTGAGATTGGAAATTGAATGCTTTTCAACATTTACCACCATGCTCCTATGACTTATACTAGTGATCTTCAAACTTGAAAGAAATTATCGCAAAGAGCACCCTCAGGGTGGATAGTCTATGGGATATGGATATAGACCCTACCTTGAGACTTACGGAGAGTCAATTGATGGTTGTGCCGTTGAATCTTACGAGTATCAAGGTGGACTCGAATGAGACAATCAGGAGGTGTTGGGGGGTTTGCGGGGCATCGGATGATTTCGCCTGCGGGTGGGTAGGCGGTTAGGATATATGAATGCATAGCAGGGACTCAGATATATCAGGATCGAGGCTTTCGAATCCTCGTTTCCGATCCCAGTTTCGTCTATCGCAGGCCTGTGGTGAGGGCGAAGTTGGCAGTCACGTGCTCAACCCACATCCGCTAACGCTTGCCCAGGCCCTTGACCCGCACAGACCCACCCACGTGAGGGGCGAAATCAAAACCATCAATATAGTCTGTTATTATTGTGCATGAATGCATTCGAGTTTCTAGTTGCTCTAGATTGTACTCCCGCGTTCATTGTAATCTGATTACCTGTATTCGGTCCAACAGCCGGCTACTTACTGTACCCTCCCGAAGCGGATCTACGATAATACATCAATAGGACGGGGCGCGTCACAACCACCATGTTAGCGGATGGGGATATCGGCTCACTCGCTTCGCATCTGGAGCAGTTCAAGCTAGATGACGAGCGCAGACAGAGTGATCTAGCGGTATGACAAGACCGAGATGTCCTTGCTGCCCCCACTTCGCTCTAACCCCATGCAGAATCTCATCAAGGAGCATGGCCAATTGATACACGAGTACAAGGTACTCAAACAAGCCTACGACAAAGAGAGTGCTAGTCCTTTTGCAGGGTCTTCCACCGGCGCAAAGACAACGCTGCGGGACCCCTATGTCCTGATGCTAGTCGATGGCAACGACTATATTGTAAGCATTGCACTCCCCGTAACCAGGCATCACTAACTCTATATAGTTCAACGATGAGTTTATCAGTGAAAAAGAAGAAGGCGGTATGCGCGCTGCCCGCAAGCTCAACGACGCCGTAGAGGAATATCTACGGCAAAACGTACCGCAGACATCATCTGCACGCGTAATTGTACGCATTTACGCCAATCTTACCAACTTGTCCTTGCAGCTAGGGAAGATGAAGTTGACCGGGCTTGAAAAACGATCTATAGCATCGTTTACGGCGGCTTTCACACGTGCCCTGAGTCTCTTTGACTTTGTCGATACCCTGGACGACGAAGGAACAAAGTTCAAAATCAGAGGTGCAGACAATCAAAACAACATCATGACAATTGCTCATACCCTCCAGAACATTTCAAGATGGCGGCTGATGATGCGGCCTGTAGCCACATTCTGTACGCGGCCTGCAGCGACAAAGCCTACATGTCCCAATTGGTACCCTATACTGGCGCCCTTGATAAGATTACGCTCGTCCAAGGTGCTGGGTGGGATCCCGAGTTCTACCAGTTCAACTTGAAGGTGACCCAGTTCCCTACCGTTTTTAGGTTGTTGGGGTTGCCCGTCACAGCATCAGCGACTAGTAGTAAGCCTGCAGCGACGAGTAGTAAACCTGCAGCGAGCGCCTCGCCCAAGCCAAAAGCGCCAGCCCAGCAGCCCCTACTCACGGAAAAACTGTTGAACATCCGCAAAGAATCGTGGAGGCGTAACGAGTCGACCAGCGTGACCGACTCGGCCTTTGGCGACTCTTCACCCGTAGAATCAACCGACTACGCCGAACCAGAGTCCGTCAGATGGGACAACGACCCGTCGTACACTCCACCGCCGCAAAGCGTCCAGTGGGACACCACCAAAGATCAGGTGCCATGCAAATACAAGAAAAAAGGCTTCTGCCATTTCGGCAAAAAATGCCAGTTCTCGCACGGCCCTTGCAGCTCAAACGGCAGCGTAAACGGCTCGAATATACTGTACAGCCCCGAGACAAAATCACTGTCTGGATCCCCCCTGCCTGTCGATGACACGGAAATCATCACAAAGACCGCTGCCATGGACCGCACCAACGTATCTGCGTACTTGCCGCAAGAAAGCATGCCAGGCTTCATTCCGCTGAACAGGTCGCTGCAGCGCCTCGACGTATACGTGAGGCCACCGACGGCCTCGGAATGGAAAGCCTACAACACGCGGTATCAGAGGCAGAAAATCTGCAACGCTTTCCACGTCCAGGGCAACTGCACCACGTTTGCGTGTGCGTTCGACCACAGCGATCTGGAGCCAGAGGCGAAACACGTGCTCCTGTACATTGTGAAGCGCAATCCATGTTCGAAGAAAGGAGATTGCAGAAAGGAAAACTGCGACCATGGGCATCTGTGTCAGAAGGATGGGTGCACGGGACCAAACGGCGGCAAGGGAGCGAAGGCCTGTAGGTTCAGGGCTGCATTACATTATCCCGCTGAGCAGTGTCAACTGAGCACCTGGGTGCCTGCTCAGACTGGTCAAGAGGAACACAGCGCCATGGATATGGGTGCCGGAGAGATGGTGGATAGGCTCTTGGATGATGACCAGGACCTGTTGTGGTAGGATATGTGCAGGGAGATAGCTTGGTATGGAATTGGCTTGTTGTAGCGATACCAGATGAGTGGCCGAGATGGTTATATTAGGTCTGTTTATAATAGTAAATGGAACTCATATGCTGCTTACTGTGCGCACCAACTCACAAATGATGGGTATACTACGTGAAATTCCACGCCATGCTGATAGGCGGCATCTGAGGGGAATGCATAAATGAATCAGGGTTTCCTGCTCCCATAATCTACCCAGGCAGTGCTCACGAAACGCTACAAATGCGGCACATTCAGGCTAGCCAACAAGAGGTTCATGATGCTAAACAGCCCCTCACCCAGGATCAGCCCACTCGCAAGCACGATAATAGGCGTCTCGGTCCTGCCCTTCCAGCGGCGCCACCACAAGCTAATGAGGCCCCCTATTGTGCGTGCAAGTGTGAAAGATGGCGTATTGTACATGCCTGGACGAGGGTTAGTAGGAAGAATACACTGAATCAAGTGGAGGAACATACCGACAGCCACGGCAATCCCGCCGGGCACAAAGTCAATCCACCACCCGCTTAGACCTCTCTGCTTGCGGTTGTTGCCCCACACCCTGATCATGGTGCTGGCTGCGAAGATGACGGCTGCTCCGCTCGCCCATTCTTTAACCATGGGCGGGAGCCCCTTGCCCGTCACTAGTCGCGCGGTAAAGACCCACACGTAGCCTGTTGGCACCTCGAACAGTCCTCCAGGGATAGTGTACACGTTTGTATATAACTTGTATACAACCGCCGACACCACGGCACCGACTGCTGAGCCAATCATCTGGCCCCAGAACTGTGCATTCGGTGCCGCGCCCAGGAGGTGACCACACTTGAGATCTTGCAGGAGATCGCCAGCTTGCAGCGCCGCAGACTCGGAGACTGCGCCCGCAACGAGGTTGATAATGACTGCATTCTTGGCTCCGGGTCCGGTGGTTGGCGTGACGAGCGCAAAGACGAGCTGGGTGAGCTTGGAAATGCCAGACACAGGGTTGAGGTCTGTCTCGCCCAGAGCGCGAACTCCCATGATGGAAAGGAGGAGCGCAAGCACCAGCGATAGCAGCGTAAGGCGGAAGGGGATCAGGCCGGGGAATGTCACGTGAACGGCGATAGCGCAGAGAACCAAGGACACGACGAGCCCGATGATGGTGGTGCGGTTGGAAATGAGATGCTCGGGCGGCGCATCGGGGTCCGAGTCTGCTGCGAGGTGCTGTTTGATAGATGTCAACGGGTCTGTACCATGACCAATTTGAGTGTACTGTTGGTTGGACGTGATATTGAACGTAAGAATCTCTTTCCAGGTATGAGACTGGAAATGCTCTCGCGCAGATGGGTAGTATGCTCTGGCAATTGTAATGAGTGGTCGCAGGATCAACCACCCTAGGCTGACGAGTGAATCTGCCAGCATGATGGCGAGTGATATCCACACGATCCACCCTTTCGAGCCGTCTGTCCAGTCAGAGACAGGCCCCGGAGCCCATCCTTTGTGCTTTGCGAGCGGCGAGAGGATGCCCCAGCCGATGATGGCTCCCAAAAGCATGTGCAGTGTCGTTGCAGGCCCCATGATAATGCCTTGGCCGACGTACGCTGGTGAAGGGTTCAACGTCCATAGCCACTTCTGCGCCAGCGTGAGACCAAAAACAGGAATGTCGTGCAGTTGCGGAATAAAGTAGGATACGACGGTGTAGAGAGCAGATCCAGCAAAAGAGATTAGTAGTAGCCGGATCTTTGCCTTCCAATCACCCTCGTCTTCGGGCTCCTTCAGGTTGTCGTCGATGGATGGCATGAGGTCATGCTCTTCCCGCTGCGTGCTCGGCCCCTGTAATAGCCCCTGAGTCTCTCCATTATCAGACTGCTCTTGCTGGCGAGCGACCATGCTCTTCGAATTCTCATCTCCATGGAGTACCCTGATCAAAAGTGCAGTAGCGGTCCCACTCGGAAACTTCAGTTTCTCCCTGATGATCATCTCTTTCCTCAGCGGAACCGCAAAGACGACGCCAAAAAAGCAGATGCCCACAGCCCAGACAATCAACTTCCAGAGACTAATGTCGAGCGGTCCATTCTCTTCCGGTTTTAGCAGGTAGTTCAGTGCCGGGATGACGCCCACAAACCCGCATCCGAGAGGCATGGTGCCGACTGATCCCGCGACGGATTGGATCAGGACATTTTCGACGGGCGTAAACGGCAGCTTGAGCGTTCTGGCAACGACCTTGAAATATGCGAATCCAATGAGCGCCGAGGGCATAGACATGCCGCTGACCCAGCCCGTCTGCAACCCAAAATACATATTGGAGAAGCAAATCACCACGCCGATTGCCAAGCCGACCAAAACACCGCGAAGCGTAAAGTTCTGTGGCTGCGACGCCCGCTCAGCCAGATACCCGCTCGTGCCTGTTGCGCTACGACCCAGCATCGCGTCCGTCTCTTGACCCTGTCCGGCTCTTTCATCCTGCAGCGACGCGGAGCCCCTGTCTGGCGCCATGTTTTGAATGCGCTGGAGTTCAATCGACTCAGCCACGGTGAAGTCGGAAGCAAACAGAAGGGAAAAGAGCGGACTGGGGATACGCGCCAGCTGATAAGAAGGGAATTACGAGACCATCTTGTCATGCACGGTATGGCGTGCTCGGGGCATGTGGACGCCATGATGCAAGCCGGGTGGCTAGCGTAGACGATCGTCCACGTGACAAAGTCGGGATTGTTAATCGCGGCTTATCTCCGAATTTGTCAGATTCGCCAATCAAACACCACATTGACATGGTCTACTCCCTTAGCCTGGAGCGCGTCAGTGTCAGGGCCCGCAATCGATCCCCCCAGGCCACCCTGCTTGCATCGTCGTCACCACCGGTAGAGAACATCCATAGCAGCGATGAAGTTTTCTACGATACTCGCGCCTTTGCTGGCCGCAGCACCCTTTGCCGCCAGCGAACACACATCCAACTGGGCGGTCCTCGTCTCGACGTCGCGCTTCTGGTTCAACTACCGCCACCTTGCCAATGTGCTTTCTGTGTACCGCACCGTGAAGCGGCTGGGCATCCCAGACTCTCAAATCATCCTCATGCTCCCCGACGACATGGCATGCAATCCGCGCAACGCCTTCCCCGGAACCGTCTACAACAATGCCGACCGCGCACTCGACTTGTACGGCGACAACATCGAGGTCGACTACAGAGGGTACGAGGTGACGGTCGAAAACTTCATCCGGCTGATGACGGACCGCGTGGGCGAGGACATGCCACGAAGCAAGCGCCTGATGACGGACGAGCGCAGCAACATCCTCGTCTACATGACTGGCCACGGCGGCAACGAATTCCTCAAGTTCCAGGACGCCGAGGAAATCAGCGCCTTTGATCTCGCCGACGCCTTTGGCCAGATGTGGGAGAAGAAACGGTAAGACAATCGCCATTACATTCCCACCAAATTTCACTCGCTCATACATTCCAGCTACCACGAAATCCTCTTCATGATCGACACGTGCCAGGCAAACACCATGTACTCGAAATTTTATTCCCCCAACATCCTCGCGACAGGATCCTCGGAAATCGATCAATCGTCGTACTCGCACCACGCTGACAACGACGTCGGCGTCGCCGTCATCGACCGCTACACGTACTACAACCTCGAGTTCCTGGAGAACCAGGTCAAGGACCCCACGAGCAAACTGACAATGGGCGACTTGTTCGATAGCTACGACGAGGAAAAGATTCACAGTCACCCCGGTATCCGGTACGATCTCTTTGCGGGAGGAGAGCAGGAAGCGAGGAATAGAAAGGTTATGGACTTCTTTGGCAATGTGCAGAATGTCGAGGTGGACAGCCGTAACGAGACGGGCTGGATACGAGAGGCAGGGAGCGCTTTCAGAGCGGCCAAATCGCACGATCAGAATGTGGCCAATGTCAGCCAGCAGCCAGTCGAGAGTGCACGGAAAGAAGGCGCTTGGAAAGTGGATTTGGAGCAGGGCTGGACTAGGCAGGCTTATGGCGCTGCGGCCCTGGCTGGATGTGCGGGCATTTGGCTCGTTGGAAGCTGGCTAGAGTCCATGTAGTGCTTCAACGGTTGTTTTCGTTAATGATACCCATATATTCAATTGAGAAACCCTCACAGAAAAGAAGTATTCATTAGAATGTTTTCTAGTCCATGTGTGTGCCTTGACCGTGCATACAGACAGTCATGCGACCAAAAGGTATCAATGCTAAGCCACCCAATGCACCCATATCCCCAAGACGCCTCTGATATCAAGGAACAAAAAGATCTCGCCTCATCTTGAACCCAGGGCCATAACTCCACAACCCTCAAGAACTCATCTAGCGGTCATGGGTGTTACCCGTTGAACCACCATAGGCCATCTCCTTGAATCCTTGAGGAATAGTCCACCCATGTACATTGCAGGCTCGGATGTATGCCTCAACTGCCTCAGCGACGCCATAGTCCGACGGACCACCTGACTGCAAACGAGCAGGCTTTGGATCGGTGCTGGAAATGGCCATGCGGACCTGGAGGAGGACGGACTCGATCGAGGAAACAGCACTCCAGCCGTCGTTAGTCAGGAGCTGCATGCACATGGCACCACCAGCAGTGACGTGGCCCCCTCCGCCTTGATTGAAGCCGAGGAAGCGAGGGCGAATGACGCGAACAAACGGCGGGCTCATAGGATGATCTTTGCCAAAGCGTAGCTCCAGAACAATGCTTTTGATGTTCTTCTTCTTCATGTCCTGTGCAAGCGGCAAGGCGGGATCGAAAGAATGGAGTTCGACAATCCATTGGTAGATGTTGTCGATTTTGTCTTCGTCAATGTGCCAGCCAAGCTCATGAAGCGGCTCCTTGTTTTGGATCTGAATGATGTCCTTGAAATCCTTCATTAAGCGCTTGGTTGCAGACGTGGTCGCCCAGGATGGCAGCTCAAGAATAGGAAGTGTTGAGTAATCGAGGGTTCCAGGGACATAGTCAGTCAGAGGCTTCGTCGGCGACTTGCCAAAGATCTTTGAGGAAAATGATGCAATTGCTGACATCTTTGACTTGCCCTTGTCCCCATTGACTGAGCTTGGTGTAGGAAGAGGGCCCCCGCCATGGTGCGGCCTGGAATCGTCGTCTGAATTGAAAATGACAAGGTCCTCTTCAAGCGTCGCGACACTGTCCACATCGTCGTCATCGATATCTATGGGGTCGTACTGAGACTTTCCAGACGCCTTTTGACGCTTGTGCTTCTGCACGCGGGTTAGCCAAGCTCCAGTGCCTTCTTCTGCCTGCCTTACCAAAATCTTCGCCCTGGGCCGACGTGTTGCAGCAATGGCGTGCATCGGGACGATGAGCGGCCCATCAACACCACGGGGAGTGCGACTTGGGTCTTGCTCAACAAACTCTAGGGGTTTCGCGATGGGCGCCGGTGACGTAGTGACGGTTGGGTCAGGCAGTGTCTTTACAAAGAGATAGCGAGTCTGGATCCAATCAAGCTGGGCAACAACCAGATGCGGACTCTGGCTTACATACTCCTGTGGCGCGTTTACAATCTCATTGAGAGCCAAAGCCTGCTGGACCTTCAACTCGCTCATTGGCCAAATGAAGCCAGTATGCACGCTAGCGTAACTCAAACTGGTACTCACATCAGGCGCATGGTAGACTCCATGACCATAGGCTCGTCCGTGATGTGTCTCCTTGAAATGGAGTCCCTCTCGAATAATACTATGCCAGTTTTGCAGCGGACTGCCATGCCAGGCAAAAAGCGTGGGATACTTGAGCTTTAGTCGATCCTGGGTTTGCCGCACTGCTTGAATGAATCTACGCTCCTTGTCGGGGGCACCCATGGCAAAGCGGAATTGGGCCCAACCTCCCATTCCATAAAGCTGTTCTTCACTCTTTCGGCTGCTCGCATCTCCTTCGTCATCGACCTGTAGGATACAAGCCCGGTTTGAGGCAATGACCCAACGTAGGACCCCAAGAGCAGCAGGGGAGAGGCGGTCGACCCAAGAACTCAGAGAAGATTGTGGGTTACGCAAAAGAAACTTTCTCATATCCCGAATGGAAGGAAGTTGGTCCAGTAATGTAGCCATGACCGGCTGCTTCTCGTGGTCTTGAAGATCGTCAAAGTTGTGATCATAGATGTAGAAACTTGCAGATCGGAACTGATTCCTGTGTGCTGGTAGTGGAGGGAGTGCCTTCTTTAGTTGAGCAGCCTTAGCCGGTGGTGGCATGGGATATGGAAATGATCCATAACGGTCGTTCGAGCCTTCAATAATGATGGGGACGACAGGACTGGACAACTTGACTGACGGGTAAAGCGAAGTGTCTACCACGCGGGAGTGCAGCACTCTGGGGTCATTGTCCACACGGATGATAATCCAGGCGCCCTGTGCTACAGGACAAACTTGCTTGGAATCTTCGAAAAGCATCTCCAGTGTAGCCTCATTGTACCGCATACTCAACGCAGTAGGTTCCGGAGTATCTTTCCGAGATGCCTGCTGTTGAATTTCTTGAGATGCTCTGTAGTGTGGAGGCGGTTGAAACCTCAAATACTCCTTTTGACTCCCGACCGGATGGGGCACAGCCAGACTAAGGCCAGTGGGAAAGTCTTTGAGCCGCCCACAGCGCGCACTGGCATAGCAAAAGCTGACGAGCAAGTCCACAACCTTTGGCTGGGAGATAATTTCGTGCTCAATGCTCGGACCGAAGCCTAGTGACATGTACTGATATAGGCACAGGGGGTTGTCGCAAACATAGGGTTTGATCGCCTGCAGGTCGTCTGGCATCTTGCTGAAACAAATCAAGCAAAATTCGGTACAACGCACGAAGTGCCTTAGTATGAACTGCATGCCCACTAGAGGCAAGGAATGTGGTTGGTTGACTGAAGAGGTAATGTGGTCGGCAGTGACAATCTTGGGCCAGGCGTTGTTGACGCGCTCATCCTCATAGTACTTGCCGTGCGAAGCGTCTTGGTGCCCATGTGACGAATTCAAGATCTGATCATTGTAGAATGACTCGGCGCCTTGCCATGTCATGCCCCCGTAGCGGTACTTTACAAGCATGTGAAAGCGCTGCTCAAACAACTCATTCAGAGGCCTCGAGACAAATGAGTTCCGGAAGCCGTTGGACTTGGTAAGCGCGGCGTTCTGAGAGTCGCCATGCGAGAAGTCGTCTCGTCGCTCATCATCGTCTTTGCTGACAGCCGTGAATGCTGCAATCGCCTCTTGCATGGTGGGCTTGTACGTCGTGCATATGCCAATGCGAACCCCAAGGCTACGACGCGCTTTGTGGGCATCATACGACTTCAAATCTTCCATGCTCTTGTAGCCATATGGGTAGTGATATATCGCGACGAGGTATTCCGAAGGCTCCACCTGCCACGCCTTCATTGCTTCTTCTGAGATGCCCAGTTTGGATATGCGGATAGATAGGGACACATAGCACGCTAGTCCATCCGCAAGACCGCCGAGATGTCCAATCTTGAATCCTTCGCTCTTTGCAATTAATAGGTCGTTCCGAAGGCGTTGCTTGAATGCAGGCGTGGCCTCGGCGAAGCTCCCTTCTGATACGAATGCATTCTGTGCAGTGCGGTGTTTCGGCAGCATATCCTCATCACCGGGGAAATACTCATCTTCATCGTCGTCGTCGTCTTCATCTTCATAGCCGTCAAATTCTTGCGAGTCGACCATTTGTTGGTCGCCATCACGGTCTGTCGACTCAAGTCTGCTGGATACTAGCTCGAGAATCTGAGGGATCGTCTTGGCCGTGACTGCGTCTGTGATGCCGTTCAGAGCTGCAGCAACACCCGCGGAAGCGTTGTCACCTGCGAAGATCATGCATGTGTGGCTCGATGGGTAGTCGGAGACATCTGTTGTGCATTAGCTTCAGCAGACTGCGAATTGTGGACAATCCCTAGCAAGTGTTTGTAGTGCAAAGGTGCGAAATTAACAGACCGACAGTTCACAGTATGGCTGCAACCACGGTAATTTACCTACCTGTGACAAGTGCCGAGATATTCAGCTGCTGGCCATCTGCAATGCAGGTAAAAGTAAACTCGCCATCGTCGGCGCCGGGTCGCACATGCGAGATGCCAGCTATGGAGAGGCCATCCGCAGCCTTCTGGAGGTCGGCCTGGAACTGCCGTCGCGGCATGATGAGAGCTCCTGAAGATAAAGCGAGGAACAGGAAGAGAAGGCGGAGGCAATTGTGAAAAGTTGGGCTGGGCTGGGCTGGGCTGGGCTGGGCTGGGGCGTGGTGGTGGGCGCTGGGGCTGGTGAGTTGAGCGGGTTGGGCGGCGTGGAGCCAGGCGTGCAGCAGAAATTCGGCAGGCGCTACCTGTCTAAGTGGTATGGAAGGGTGAAAGGCGCGGGGACTGCAGCAGAACAGCGAGTGACGTCAAAGATGGCCGTGTGTACCAATGGGCAAACGCTGGGGGAGGGGGGGCACGACTTGGGTAACGGCAGGGCAGAGCGAGCGACAGGAGACCAGCAGACGAGGCGGGCGTGGGATCAAAGAGGCATTGTTCACGTCTACCTAGGCTCAGTTGCTCCCAAAGGACCTTGGCAAGGCTCCATGGCAATGGCAGCCTGCAGAGTTCGCTGCCTGGCCGTCGGTCAACCAAAGCGGCAATGGTACATGCGTGGGGCTCTGGTGCCTGGAAAGGTGGAGTTGGGGCTCAGCCAGCCTCCGTGTGGCGCGGTCGGCTGTGGCGCGGGCCGCGAGAGAGATTACTTGCATCATGGCGTGTCTGGGCTCGGGGCTCTGGTGTTAGCGACGATGCCTTTGGCCAACCGCTCTCTGCATTTCTCTCGCGAATTGGGTCTTGCTGCACAATTGTGGTTACATTCTAAGCTGCTTAGCGCCATCACACCCTGAGAGCGTGTACCCTTTTTGATGCCGCAGATCTAGGCCAAGTCTATGCCGTCACGCTCTACATCCTATCCATCAGCCGTCGGGCCATGTTGAAATAAGGTTGGAAGGCGTACTTGAGGACGATAAGAAAAGATGCTAAACGTCACTTGGATGGTGGCTTGTGTGAGCTTACTGAGATTAGCGTCCAGACACCCCGCACTCAAGCTCCTACCAGAGCAGCCATTGTCTGCTCATGTCCATCGTGTTCCTGGAGACAGCCCAAGCGACTACTCCCCAGAGAGGTATCAACGTCCAGATTGGCGAGGAACAGCGCGAGATCTTACCATGACAGGGCTAGCATCCTGGAGCTTGAATAGCGTTGGCGTGCCCCTCCCCCACTTTTCGGTGCGGGAGCGGAACTCGATCGGCCAAGGCTCTGGTTCCAAGCGTCCGGCACCGCCCAGTTGCAGCTATTACTTTACATCCGCAATAGCTCCTTATCCCCGTGTCCGCCATGGCAGTATCCGAAGAGAAGACGACGCCAAAGTCCACACACGTATCAGATCCCGCCCTCGCGCCTTTCCTCGCCCCGCAATTCGACCCCGCACAGTACCTCAATGCCACCCTGCCCTCGCTCTCGCTAGGCTCAAGGCCAAAGACGGCCAATGCCGCTTCCTTGGCCGACCTCTCCTCCCAGACCCAGGACCTCCTCTCCCAGCTCAATGCGCATACAACCCGCCTCTCGGCAATACTGACCCAACTGACCGATGACATACTGCGGAGCGGCGGGCGACTGGCCTACGAGGTCGAGGTGTTGCGCGGAGAGGCAATAGGACTTACAGAGAGCTTGACAGATGGCCTGAAGGACGACGTGGAAAAGTTCCTGCCTGGCGGGCTCAAGTTAAAAGCAGAGTCAGCAGATGGCGCGACTGGAAGCCCGACAGCAGATGCGCCTGCTGAAGCGCTGCCAGAGCCGGCGCCAGCAGAAGACCAAGACAACACGCCTGAGTACATTTCCGACCTCCGCACCCTCACCACCGTTCGCTCGCGTCTTGAGAATGTCATCAAGGTCTTTGGCGAAGCCATGCACTGGACCATACCTCCTACCGAGGTCTCGCTAGGAGCCTCTCTCATCAGCGTCTCTGCCCCAGAGCCTGGCACCGACAGCGCCTCACGCGAACAAAAAGGCAAAGAGTTTGCCGCTTCGCTGCGCTCCGAGATTGCCGACCTCATCACCGGCGACCCAGACGGCGGCATCCAAAAAGCAGAGATACGGATACAAGCGCTGAGAGACTTGGCCCGGGTTTGGAAGGGCACAGCAGAGGAAAAGGCAAGGACAAAGTTCGTCGAAGGCCTAGTCAAGCTGGCAGAGGACAAGCAACGAGAACTCGACAGGGAGAGGGAACGGACCAAGGATCGAGGGCAGCAGAAGCCGGCTCAGAGCAGCGCGCCAAAGCCACAGCCGCAGCCACAAAGAACCGGTGGGTTCCTGGAGAATCTTCAAAGAATACGAGGCTTTGTTGAATAAACAACCCATGTGCATACCTCAGTTATTAGACATATCACGTGATTACGCGTTGCATTGCCTTGCCTTGCCATGTATCAATGACTCGATTGTCTCTACAGCACCCAGTCAATTTATGCCAATCATGCGTCCTGAACATCATCATCTCATGCTCAAACAAAGAATAACAAGTCTCGCCTATCCAAGTCCATGCCTACGCTACCACGGTTCGTTCAAGAGCCAGTCTTTGCACGTGGCTGCAATGTGTCCGAGATATGAGAAATGGCCAGGTGCGGCTCGAGTCGAAAACAATACTAAAAGCGAACCTGAACAAGCCAAACGCCATGTTGATGCCGGGGTATCTCAACAACAAAACTCCCAAGTACTCCAATCCTGCCATCTTGAAACGTGCGTAACATCAGACCGTGGGAATGCCCTCCAGGACCGCCATAGCCCGGTGGCCTTCAGCTTCAAACGCAAGTATCTGTTGCTCACACGCCGTGCGGAGTTTCTCTTCGCCCCTCTTTGCGTTGTGCAGGACCCATTGTTCAATCGTCATGCGCTTCTCTTGGTCCGTGAGACCGTCCATGACCAGCTCATACAGACGTTCTGGAGTCAGATCCGAAGCCTGGACGTTGTCGAGGCCAGCATCAATGAGAATATCATTCATGAAGCCATGGGTATCATCCTGCGATGTAAACACAGCGTCAATATCGGCAGGCTTCCACCCAATCGATTCCGGAATATCGTCGGCCTCGCTCATCATAGGCGGAGTCCTCTTAGGTGTCCCAACTGCGAGGTCTGCCGGCAAGCTGGACATGTCAAAATCGTCCATGACAGTGTCTGTGATGCCGTTCGGCGTCTTCTTAGGTGTTCCAACAGGAAGGTCGCTCGGGAAACTCTCAATACTGGCAGATCGTATGCGTTTCGGAGCAGGCTGGATAATTTCGGACAGTTCGGTGTTGTCTTCAACCGCCTCACTCGTTCGTTTCTTGCTGCGCGTAGCCCTCTTACTAGCTGTAGAGGCAATGGATGAGCGGGTCGAGGTACGCTTGGCCTTGGATGTGCGCTTGGTCTTCTTAGGTGCCGGAGCAGGCTTGTAGAGTTCGGAGAGTGTGAAGAAGAGACAGTCGGGAGATCGTCGGCGGTGCTCTTGCATAGGATCATCGCCAATATCCCATGCATCCAGTGCCAAAGAACAGTATGGGCAGGTCACACCGTCAGGAGTATCTGTTGATGGGTCGTAGAACCAGCCAGCAGCCACCATTTGGTCGACACTCGGGTAGCCAGCAGAGACGTCGAGCGGCCACATGTCGCCAAATGTTGAGCGACGCGCAGCTACCATGGCCTCAGAGGTTGGATCATCCTCCGTCCTGCCCGGGTCGCCCGCACGCAGGCGGATACAGGCGATGATTGCGAAGCCACAGCTTGGGGAGTGTGTTGCATGCTCAAAAGCAGGGATGTCCGCTTCTTCCCAGCCATCTAGCTGGCACTCGCAGCTGAAGCATTGGACGTTGTCGGGGCTAGTAGACGTGGGCTTCCACACAAAACCGGCGTAGGCCAAATCTTGTGCGGAGGGTGCTTCGAGGGGCCATGAAGCCTTTGGCTTCGCTACTGCCTTCTTTCCTCTACTGCTGGTGCGTCGTCCTTTGCTGGTCGCGGCTGCTTCCTCAAATGTGGCGAGACGCGCGTGGAACGAAGCCAGCGACGCGTCCATGGCGTTGGTTGAAGAGGTAGCGGAGTGGTTTGGACTTTTTTTCTGAGTTTTCTACTGCTTTGGTTACAGCAAATCTCAATTGCCTCTGCGGGTTTGGGTGGTGCGAGCCTGGATTGGTGTGGGGTAGACGGGATGGAGGGAGAAGTCGCGTTTGGAGACGCGGCAGGCGGGCATCAAACATCAAAACCAAACATCTGATGCGCCAAGACCTGTTGAGGAGCAACACGCTTACGTCATCCGCGCCCTCACTTTGCGCAACCACAGGCATCGACTGCTGCACAAGAATGTATCGACACCAGCCAGCATTTCGGATAGCCTGGTGTAAACGGCCCCTGGTGCAGGCCGATCGCCGTTTTTTGTCGTCTCAGAAGACGGCGTCCACCGATGCACCCCAAGCATTCCAATCGCTGCCCCCCGACTGGGAAGATGAAGCTCCCTCGTTGTCGGACTTTACAGAGCTGCCCAAGGACTTTGGGAAGAACCAGCTGATGAAAACGAATGAGGATTTCAAGCGGGCATTGCGGGCCATTCTCCGGAGATTCCCCCCTGTCACGTATGCGTTTGCCTACGGCTCTGGAGTCTTTCCCCAGTCCGCTGCGACAGCTTCGCGCACAACGCAATCGCCTCACCCGAACCCCCCTGAGGCGATATTGAAATGGCAAAAGGGCGGTGGAAAGATGGTTGACTTCATCCTGACGCCGCGGTTCTCGCAGCATTTCCACTCGCTCAATCTGCGCGAGCACAGAGACCACTATTCTTTCCTTGGATCGCTCGGCTCAGGAGTCGTCAGCCATGTCCAGGAAAAGTATGGCGCAGGCGCGTACTTTAATCCATACGTTGTAGTAAACGGAACCATGATCAAATACGCCGTCGTCAACTACGAAACGCTCCTCCGTGATCTCACCGAGTGGGACACGCTATACTTTGCCGGCCGCCTGCACAAGCCCGTCAAGATCCTACACGAAGAGCCCAATCTACGCGTCGCGAACCAACGCAACCTCCTCTCCGCGGTACGATGCGCGCTTCTGCTGCTACCCGAGGCGTTTACCGAGAAGGAACTATACTCTACAATCACAGGCTTGAGCTATCAGGGGGACCCGCGCATGCAGTATGGTAGCGAAAATCCCAGAAAGATTGACAACATCGTCACGCACCAGATACGCAACTTCCGATACCTCTACCACGACCTGATCATGTCGCTCCCTAATATTCGATACGCCGACGAGTCGGTGATTCGCAAGTCGGACTGGATGGAGGACGACGAGCTGAACCAGAGGATGTCGCAGGATATGCACCCAGAGCGGCGCGCCAGCATGGTCAGGCGGCTGCCCAAGAAGTTCCGCGAGAAGGTATACTTTCAGTACCGCGGCAAGTTTGGCATATCGGGTCGCGAGTTCCAACAGATGCTGGAAGCACGGAAAGACGAATCCTCAGGGGGTATCCTGAAGAAGCAGGTCGCCGGTGACTTTGACAGGCGAATAGCAGCTGAGAAGGACATTCCACATATGGTCACAAAGGCAATCAATCAGACCGTCAAGTGGCCATCGACCATACAGACGCTCAAAGGACCCTTTACAGCGGGATTCTCAAAATCCTGGAAGTATCTACAAGAGAAGCGAGAAAAAGCTACAACGAAGTGAGCACATGCTTGCAACCATTTTTCCGGCATGAATTCTAGGCACAAAGCGACCAGGTCCTTTTTCTTCTTCTTTTAATTTGGTACTCGCTACGCAATCGCATTAGCCGCCGTCGCGAGGCTCACGGGTCAGGCTTTGTATACACGCATGTAGACTTGCCGAATGTACAATATTGATGCTCAGGCCATCACAACCGGTTCTACCACTAACCGTGCTTGACCGCCAGACCGCTTCGTGTTCTCGCCTGATGACTCACGCCTGCATGGCCTCAACACTACATGCTCCACTTAGTTGTCTCGCTACCGTACTCCATTGTATTCCATCTTTTCCCTCATCATAAGCGTCCGTAATCCCAGATTAGTCATCGAAATAAAACTACATCGGCTTAATGGTCTAGTGGTATGATTCCTGCTTTGGGAAAACGTCGGGCATCCGCTCTTCGTTCTAGCCTATTCTGCAGGAGGCCCCGGGTGTAAGTTGCACCTATCAGATTCGCTTCAAACAATGTCTAACAGTGTTATAGCCGAATCCCGGTTGAGCCCCGTATGTTTCTTTTTTGCCTTTTTTGCGTCACCTACCGTGCTACGAAAAGATTTGCCATACACGTGTCTTCTTTTTTTTTCTTTGAATAAAGAGATCAAACACACTTAATTTTTACAATAAGGTTACGCATAGATTGTTCATTCACTAGAACCCGATATCCAACAAGATGGTAGGTAAAGAATACAACAAAAATAGAATAACAGCGAGGTATCTTGCCCAAGAAACAACTGACAACCCAACACCTGAGAACGCTATCCAGAAATCATCACATGGTATCCGTGTCCCAACACCCAAACTCCAATCAATTGGTAAAAGGCAATGAAGCTCACCGCATCCTCTGCGGCCACTCAATCTGCAGCCCCCTGGAGCGATCAATCTCACGACCCGCGCGCTCATCTCTCCTGACGCTCTCGCCCATGACGACGGTAGCAAGCCGCTGCAGGACATCTTCGCCCGAGATCCAGTCGCCAAGCCTGCCGGGTGCACAGTCACCCACCTGCAGCCTCTTTCCGGTAACGCGCTCGTACTCTGCTTCGCTGCCGAGGCTCATCACGTCCATGAAAACACTGCAGAGAACGACAAGCTCTGCCGTCATGACCATGCTGTAACCCCAAGCGTGGAAGACGGCGCCGACGTAGGGCAGGTTGCCGTTGTCGGCGAGGAATCGACGGAGGAGTTGGCCGTTTGTAGTTGATAGGGGTGTCGGAGGGACGTTAAAGGGGCAAAAGAGAGCGGGGTGCTTGAGGTGCATTGCGTAGAGCTTGTCGAGCGCTTTGTAGTGTGTCCTCGTCCAGGGCTCAACCTTTGGGAGCGGCGTCATGCGAGAGAGGATGGGATGTGGCAGTGACTGAGCCAAGTGGGACGTTGACATGACGCTCGAAGCCAGACCAGGTTGTGTTTCTGGTTGAGTGCCTGGTCTGGAGCTGGTTTCTGACTCTTCGCTGGAGCTGGGCTCAGGCGATGAGCTAATTACCTGCGGCTCTTCGGCACGCGCTGAATCTTGTCGTGAGGGTATGTGTACGTCGTCTGGCCGCTGCATCGACTTGGAAAGCGGTGAAGGCTTACGGGCTGAGAGCAGCCGCTGCTCAAACCGCCGCTGCATCGTTGGCGGGCTTGATGGCAAGAGACTCTGTTCTATTCGTGTTTGGCTCGGTTCGGTGACTTCTGTGATCTCATTCAAGCTCTGCTCTTGCGGCTCATATGCGTCAAGATACTCGTTGGCCTCCTCTCGCACACGGACAATGGTTGAGGCGGTATCTCCCTCCATCTCCACCCGGAACTGCCGTTGATCTGATGCAGCGGAGATTTTGCTATCTCCATCGACAACTGTGTGGAACGGCGAGCTTTGTGCGAGCGGCAATGTAGACTCCTCAAACTGCTGTACAGAGCTTGTCGAAATGTCGCCACTGTGAAGCTCCCGCCTCAAAGGACTGCTCTTCTTGGGCGAACTCATGAGTGCCTGGAAACGAGGCGGTGTATCTAGAAACGGGTTTGGCTTGGCTGGTGGAGTCGTCTTTTTTGCGGCCACCGGCGGAGAAGACTCTGGTACAAAGCTCTCACCCTGTTCGAGAAGCTCAACAATGCTCACCTTCTCTGCCTCCTGTATTCTTGGTCGCCGCCTCTCAAATCGCGAAGGACGCTTCTGTTCGGGTACGTTGGACTGGAAGAACATGCCGGTGTCGTCGCTTTCCTCGCCCCCAGCATTCACTACTTCGACTTGTTTGGGTTGTTCTTCAGGCGCATTCTTTTCTTCAGCCTGGTGAGTGACTGCTGGTCCTGTACGTGTTACAGCAGGTCCTTGTAGTGATTCCGCTTCGTCATTCATCCTCCTCCTCCGCCAGGTTCGGGTGGTTCTGCCGCGAGCAGGCCTGACAACGTCGGCGTCTGTGAAGAGATCATGTACTTTAGGAGATTTTTCAGTTGGGACTTCGTCTGGGTTTATCGAGATCACCGAGCGACTAGCCTCCTCTTGCCAAATATCACCAAAATCCTCGTAGGCCGGGTTCTCTGCAGTGGGCGCCTCTTGGGCCTCATCCATGGCACTGTCCTGTTGTACCTGGCTTCCAGATGCGCGGGGAGGAGTGTTGGCTCGCCAGCTCATTGCAGACTCGCTCCGTGCCGGGCTCATGGGTGCTTTTTCTGTCTCCTCAACATTCAACGTCGGGTACTGGACGTCGCTCGCGGCGACTGCTGGCTCCGCCGCTGTGATAACATGATCCTGGTCTTCGGGTGTAAGAAGACGCGACTGCCGATATTTTCGTTGCGTGCGGAACACACCTTCTTTCGGCGCTGCCGTAGACGGACCCCTGATAGGGCTCGAGGGACCAGGCGCGTCATCTTCCTCGCCCTGGCCCTGTGCAAGCTGCTCGCCGAGTCGCAGGCCTGCCTGGAGATCTTTACGTGTGCCTGAGCTGAATCCCCGGAAGAGATCATCTAGTGAGCCGCGTTTAGCATTGGGCGTGTTTTGAAGGGCCTCTGGGGTGAGTCGGTCCGGGTCTAGCAAGCCTTGTAAAGCCACACCAGCAGTCACCGCTCGCCCAAGCGTCGGAGATGGTGATTTTGTGGGAGCAGACTGAACAGGGACCAACACCGGTGGAGCTGAAGGCACCTCGGAGTCTGTTGCGGGCGTCACATGGCGCGATAGTTTTGGGCGCACTTGATCGGTAGGCACAGTGTCTGCGGGAGCTTCAATTGTCGACGTCCGCTCTTCGAGATTTGGGAGTTCAGGCTCGGTCGTGGCATTCTTAGACCACCCCAAGTACTCGTGCCTGAGTGATGATCCGGCTCGGGGGGCCGCCGTGGTATTGGAGAGCATGGTGTTTGACGGGCTGGCGCGAGCTCCGTTGCTCTGCAGAGATTCGACGGAGATCATGCTAAATGTCTCGCTATCCAGCATGGTCGTGTCGTCTGGCATTCTAGTGGTGCCTTCGTCAAAGACAAACTGCTGGCCCTGTGTTTCATCATCGTCTTCAAAATCTTGAGCAACTTGACCAGCGCCGTCGTCTCCAGTTATGTTAGATGCATCGTCACTTGAGTCGCTCGACTGCGCCGACGTCTCGCTTGGTGTAAGAACATCCCCCTCATCTTCAGGCGTACTCAGATGGTGGCTTTCTGGTAGAGCTTCTTCTTCTTCTTCTTCTCCACTGGTTGGTGTAAGAACATCGCTGCCTTCTTCGTCTTCGTCCGATTCTATAATAGCCACCCTCTTCGCATATGGAGTGCTTCTGCGTGCGCGCATAGCATTCCTTAGGTTTACTTGGGCTGGTGTGCCTAGGCTGGGAGACGGCTCAGATTCGGGCGAACTTGGCAATGCATTATCCACAGTCTCGACGTCGGGACTGGAGACGTCTGCAAACCGCGCACTCTTCTTGGGACCCTCCAATCTCGAGCTTGCAGTGGGCAGAGGGGTTTCTTCACGGATAGACCGTGGACTGGTCTGTGGTTCTTCCGCGACGTCGGGCTCCTCACTCGATGGATGGGCGCCTTTCCTAGGACGACCTCTACGCTTCCTGGGCGGTATGTCGGTATCCACGTCGGCCGCACCCGACTCGCTATCTTGTGATATTTTCGTTGGAGAACTGAACTGCGCAGGCCTCTTGATGGGTGTTCCCCTTCGCTTTGCCTTGGGCGTTGATCCAACGTCAGACTTCCTGGGACGGCCGCGGGGTCGCTTGACTGGTGATGAGGCATCGGGGTCTTTCAATGGCACTGTTGTCGTCTTTGTTCTCGTCACTCTCTTCACCGATGGCGATTCAGCATGCTCGCCATCGTCCTCCGGTTCGGCCTGGACGGTAACCTTGATGCGCCAGGGGCTTGCGCCATTTCCCCGCGGTGTGCTTAATGTCATGGACTTGGACGGCGATGAGAATATCATCTCGGAGGCATCTAGCCGGCTGCGCTGCTTGCTGGGCGAGCTTGGGACGATGGGTTTCCTGGGTGTGGGCTTGCGACGAGCTGAGGCGATGTTGTCGTCGAAGGATATGGCAAGAGGATCCGGGCTGGAGTCGTAGCTGCGGTCCGAGTGGGCGTCTTCGGACGCCGTCACGCTGCGGCCGCGGGGCGCCATTGTCAAGGGTCTTTGTGAGAACTGTCGGAGTTGTTAGTGCGTTAGGGGGGGCATGGTGGGGAATAAACTTGCATGCGTGGGCAGGTGGGACGGGTGACGCGTTGTTGTCGTGGCAACAATCTTATCACCACTAAGCACTTGGCTGCGCGCAACATCGCAAGCCAGGCAGCCGGCTCGACGATCGGGCAGAGTATGGGTTGCAATGGGTATCCACGGGTGAGTCGCGCATGCTCCGCCATATCATCATTCATTAACATACGCAGCATATACAAGGAAATCGGTCCAGGCACGCGCGTAGCCCTCGCCAAGCTCGCCGTCGAAAAGTTCGAAGAAACCGGCCGTCCGCTGCGCATTGCTATTGACACATCCATCTGGCTTTTTCAGATTCAAGCCAGCAAAGGCGGGTTGCTCAGGCATACGCGCAACACAAGAGGCTGACTGTGACTAGGCGGCACCAACCCGGCGCTGCGAACCTTCTACTACCGCCTCTTGCGCTTGATTTCGCTCGCTATACACCCCATCTTTGTATTTGATGGGCCAAACAAACCGCCTTTCAAGCGCAATAAGCGCACAGGCCCGAATGTTGCTTCGATACCCGAGTTCCTCGCCAAACAGCTGCTCAAGCAGTTTGGATATCCTATACACCTTGCGCCGGGCGAAGCTGAGGCAGAATGCGCGTTGCTGCAGAGGGAAGGCATCGTCGACGCTGTTCTCAGTGAAGATGTGGACACGCTCATGTTTGGCAGCGGTGTGACCATCCGGAACTGGTCGCCAGAGAAATCCGGAAAAACACCAACTCATGTCAACGTGTACGACGCAGTTGAGACGAAAAACGGGCCATCAGGCTTAGATCGCGAGGGCATGATCTTGGTCGCGCTCATGAGTGGAGGAGACTATGTGCCTGAGGGTATACCCGGATGTGGCCCAAAGACAGCGTGCGAGGCAGCAAAGGCGGGCTTTGGCGCCGACCTGTGCAAGATCCCGAGAAACGACTCCCGCGCCATGACCAAATGGAGAGAGCGACTGCAGCATGAGCTCAGGACCAATGAAAGCAAGTTCTTCAGACGCAAGCACGGTGCATTGAAGATTCCCGACGACTTCCCCCGACTCGACATTTTGGGGTACTACACACATCCAGCAATCTCGAACCAAGCTGGTCTAGACAAATTACGCCGATCGATCAACTGGAACAAGGAGCTTGACTTTCCGGGCCTGCGAGAGTTTACGCAAGACGCCTTTGACTGGGTGAAACTCGAGGGCGCAAAGCACTTTGTTCGTAGTCTGGCACCGTGTTTAGTCGTGCGCCAGCTTTGGATGCGCGCTGAACAGATCAATCGGCTGCCCACTGACGACTTGGAAGCTATTCAAGAAGACGAAGCAACGCTCATCAAAGGACTTCATGGAAAACGACAACATGCCATCACGGACCATTGCACTGAGCTTCGTGTAAGCTTCACACCCATTGAGCTCGTAAAAATCGATCTTAGTCAAGAAGACCCAGACGACGATGTAGAACTACCACCTAGCTCCCAGCAAGGCATTGGAGACGCAGATCTCGACGAGGACATTGCCTTGGATTTGGAGGACGAGGGTCCCAGAAAACGCGGGCCCACCAAGTTTGACCCCGGAAAGCCGGCACGCATATGGGTCATGGAGACGTTTGTCAAAGTCGGCGTGCCGCTCAAAGTTCAGGACTGGGAGGCTGAGCGACGGAACAAGCAGAAACCCAGGCGAGCAGCATCGGCTGAGGACACTAGTACTGCGGCACCGAAGACGAAGACAACCACAAGACGAACAAAGGCAACAAAAGACCAACCTCAAGTTCGTATCGAGGCTTTTGCCAAAGTGACAAAACCTGGCCTGAGAGCTTCACGAGCACTTGCAAAGGCACAAGAAAAGGCTGATGACCTTCCAGTGCCGTCATCCCAGGCTGCAGAAGCGCAGAGCGAAGTGGTCGACTTGTTGTCCTCGCCGCCGCCCCAACCATATCGTGAGAAGTCGCTGTCTCCAATTCCGGGAGAGTTGCCTCCAAGCATTACGAAGCGGAGAAGGCGGGCTCCAATGCAGCGCTCGAAAACACTTCCTGCCGATACAAGCACTGTTTTGGAACGGCCCTCTACGCCTCCACTCCTGAATACTATAGAGACATTGGATTTGGTCGACTCCCCTGCCAATCCCTCACCTTCGCCGCTGCCAGCAAAGAAAGCCAGGACAAGGACGGGGAAAGATGCGGCTACAAGAACCTCTCGAAATCCGTCTGTACCAAAGCAATCCACTCTAGACGCATGGCGAGCATCAATGTCACCGACGAAACAGCGAAGCACTGCTCCTTTGCTGGATGTAGCGCCAGTCCCTGCACCGCGACTTCATCCGCCATCCGAAGATGTCGAATCACTAGACTTGACGCTCTCTTCACCAAGGCGTACAGAATCCCCACGCCGTCAAAAGAATACCGTAACATTAACACGGCCGCCTCTGATCTCGATATCATCAAACGCATCCCATGCATCCACAAGTTCGACATCGTCAACAGGATCGGGCAAACAGAAGAGTATCAGGGACGCCTTCGGCCAGACGCGTCCCAACAAAACTAAAGCCTCAAGTCCCGACATTGACAGCCTCGACCTTACTTCTCCCCGACTCTCAGTAGCAAGCTCGAGATCGACATCTCCGAAAGTAGACACGCTTGACCTGACGGAGCACTCGTCCCCTGTGAGGAAGCATGCTGCAGAACCACAACCACCGGTCCCAACGCCAATATCTCCTCTCCCAACACATTCATCTGAATCATCCACAGAACGATCGGCGAGCGAGCAAAAGTCCACTTCACCGCCCGCAGCCTGGAAAGCACAGGGCAAGAAGAAACGCGCCATTGTGCTACGAAAAAGCGTAATAGGCGCCTGGGAGTACGTCGATATTGAGAGTCCCCAGAAACCAGAAGCATCACCCGGCATCTTGCGCAAAGGCAAAGAACGGCGCAAATGGCGAGAAAGCACCATAGAAGTCCTAGATTTGACATGAGCTTCCGCCAATACACACGGTTTGTTAAAAGGCATAGACACGCAGCGTTTGGTTTTATTTTTACATATGTCATCATGCGGTGAGGCGTAAACGGGAGCAATTGGTCTTTGAGATACCAATGTGCTATATATTATAACAGCTGTTGTTGAATTCGAATACACGTCTTAAGACGTCGTCATATTACACTCTACAATAAATACGAGGTCGAAGTGGGTGGGTAAAACGAATACGAATGACTCCCGCACTCGCTTAACCCCGCGCCCAAGTACGCCCACAAAACCCCCCTCCCTTACTTGCCGCTACTATTACCATCAAATTATTATTACACCCTCTTTTCCCAATCCCAGTAAAGAATTCATATTCCCTATTCCTCGCCACACAACCATCATCTCTCACAGAGTCATGAAATTCGGCCTGATGGTCTAGTGGTATGATTCCTGCTTTGGGATAAAGCGATTCGCGGCGTAACAAACCCTGTGTCGTTTGACTTAGCCTATTCTGCAGGAGGCCCCGGGTGTAAGTTTGGCACCCATTAAGATTCGCCTTTGAAAAACGATGTTCTAACAGCGTTACAGTCGAATCCCGGTCAGGCCCCATCTTTTTTTTTGCAATTTTTCTTCACCTCCTCCTCCTTCCTCCCCTCATATTCATTTTCTTTTCCAAAATCTGGATTTTTGTCTACTAATTAAGGAGAGAGAGAGTGTGTGTCTTGATTGCTTGCTGTAAATAAGTACATACGTGCATGATGTGACGGTTTTTTTGTACATGGTTTTCTTTCACAAGTATAGTTAGTATGTGCGTGTGATGTTATTTATGTATGATTCATTGTGCATCAAGAATTCATTCGTATTACACGAACTACCAATACTTGTGTGTAACCAGCCTAAGGCCAGCGTCGTCAAAAGTGCGCACACCTCTATCCTGTACGCTGGGCCTTGATCTAGAAGTCGTCTCGATTTGACCCGTTTTGGTGTTGAGGCCGTTGTGCTCGTACTGCTCGCGCTTAACCAGACAGCCCTCGAGAGCCCATTTGGGGACGGCATCGCGGAACGTGATGCCCTTGTCGGTCAGCATCATGTCGATGAGCTCGTGCGTCTTCTTGCCGTGCATTTGGCTCGGGGTAAATAGGGAGCTTGCGAAGCGCGAGACGGCATTGCGCACGGCGTCGTTGCGGCAGCGCCAGATGAGGCAATTGAGAGCTTCGTGGAGGTCCGGGACAGCGAAGATGCGGGCGTCGAAGTGCGCGGTGCCGTGGATGCCGTGCGTGTTGCCCGTCAGCGGGGGGTCGGGGATATCGCGCAGGGCGTCATCAAGATGCTTGTTGAAGCGCACGGAGCAGTAGCTCGCGCTCAGACTGGCGAGTTTCTGGATGCGCGCGCTGAACGTGTGCACGCCGTGCGGGAACACGAGCGTGATTTCGTCCGATTGCGTGTATGCGACCGTGGCTTGCAGGAAGAAGTCGAGCAGGTCGCTGCTGGTGGCTGCCATGGCGCCGTGGATGCGCTCGTCAAACGGCCGCGCAAAGTGCGAGGTGAAGCGCGAGAAGCCGTGGCCATCTAGCCGGAAAATAATGGGCTTGTCCGGAGGTAGAGTGAAGTTATATTGCGCTTCGTAGGATTTCATGCGCGATGCAAGCGAGGGATGTGGGAGAGTAGCATCTTGTGTTGTAGGCGCGGCGGCGTCCTCGGTGGTACCAGGGGTGGTTTGCATGGTTGTCGAGTGGTCAGACAAGGATGTTTTTTGTATGCTCTCTTTTTTTTTTCCCCCCACGACACAGAACGGCTGATATAGCGCGTTCAAGTGGTGACTCGACAATGCATATTCAGGACCTTGAAATCCTTTGTGACTCTGGGGATTGTGTATGACTCATCATTTCACGTGCTTCGCCTGTATCACTGTTCAGTCAAGGTACTGTGTCAAGCTACATATCACACAGATTGAAATAAATAAATAAAAATCCTTTATGAGTAGTATACATGTCAATTCCATACCGTTGGAAACGCCTACGGCAAGCACGACAGAATCGGCTTGAGCTTGTTGATAATCTGCGTCTGGACAGCGACATCGTTGACCGTCGTCTTGTCCTTGGCATCGCCCGGGCTGATGGAAACGTAGCAGCCGTCGCCCTTGAACAGGATGACGTCGGCCTCCCATGGCAGACGTGTACTGCCGCACCAGTCGGCATCGCGGGGACTGAGGAGTCCGGTGGAGATGCGGGTAAAGATGTACTTGAACTTGTTGGGGTCGTCGCATTTGCCCTGCTCGGCCTTGGGGAAGTTGACGTTGAGAAAGGTGCCTGCTGGCAGGTAGGGCTTTCCGCTGGCGATGATGGTGGTGGTGATGTTGAGGGCGAGGTCGGCGTAGATGGTCGAGTGGAGCGGCGTGGGAGCAGTAAATGAGGCGCGCTCGCCGTTCCTTCCAGAGAAGGCGATGGCGGGGATCTGCTGGTCGACGGCAAAGACGGCGGCGCCCACGGTGCCAGAGAAGGGCAGCTGGACGTCGAGATTGGTTCCCACGTTCGGACCGGTAAGGGCGAGTTCGGGCTTGGCGCCGTTCCAGAGAGCGGGCGCCGTCACCTCGATGCCGTTTTTGATAGAGGTCACGGGAAACGAGTTGACGTAGTTGAGACGAGGGTCCGTCGTGTTGGCGCCTGTCGGGGGGCTTCCGGGCGCACACGAGTTGTAGATGCAGCCCTCGCTCCCGACGACCGTGGGCGGTGCATCGCTCGAGCCTTGACAGGTCCGTCAGTGAGCAGTCGTACGTGTGTGTGTACGTATGGCCACATACCTTTGCCAGACTCGTTCTCGGCCGGTCCAGACAGCACCACGTCATGGCCTGCAGCTACCAGGACATTGAAAAAGGTGCGCAGGTTGCCTTCGGCCCAGCCATCGTCGTTTGACTGGACGACGCGGACGGCGTGGGCAAGCGGCGCGGTGGCGGCGGCGAGGACGAGGAACGAGCGCATCTTGAACAGTGAGGCGAAAGCAGCGCCACTGGGAGGAGCAGGTTGACGATGGAGGATGTCGGGCACGCTTTTGGCCTTCTCGCGGGCTCAAGATATAGGTACGTACCAGCAGGCGCTGCATGCTGTTCCCGGCCAATGGGCCCAGCTTGCGGGACACGGTGCTGGCGTGAGGGCATTATATTCGGTCAACTAGCCACAGGCGCAGACTCGTGTGTCGGAGCAATGCACTGGTAGCGGCATGGTGATTGCCTGTCGCATAAATGAGCAGAAATGCGCCATGGTCGCGCTGGCGGCGGACGTGCTGTGAGTGGACGTTGGCGTGAGCAGCGGAGACAGCCAGACGCTCGACTGGGCTTGGTGTCGGCGCACCACACTCGAAACAGTGGCTGCGCCCCCGTCCGTCTTTGCACGTGTAGGCGTCTTGGGCGCAGTATTCACGCCGAGTTTCAATAGCAAATGTTCCTGCGAGCAAAAATAAATTGCCGTTCGAGCCATTTTCCCTTGACGCCTGCCCGTATCTGATGCTTGTCCGGCCCTAGGTACATGGGTACAACGGCCCGCTCCCCACAGGAACGCAGGCGGCGGCCAAACCAATCCCTGCCACAGCCGTGCCTTGCAGTCCGACTCTGCTCTCCGTGTAAATAAAGAACACGACTACTCCCACAACGCGAGTCGCATGCATACGGTACAGGCCACCCTGTTGCGTCATTTGCGTCTATCCAGCCATTTGCCCGTCGCCCCAAGTCATGGCCGCATGCCAACTGACGACGGGCCCAAGTGTGCCGGAACATGCTCGCCATGATTTGTCCGCACCACTTCCTCGTACAGGCGCTTCGCATATCCAGTACCGGCATATTATTAATTTTGCCGAGAAACAAGACGCCGTCAGCCCATAAGAATTTGCACCGCCGCCTCAGACGATGTGCGCCGGCTTCATGGGCTGCTGCTGGTAATAATCGCCTGCTGCGCCAGCCTGGTATGCAGGCGGATAAGGGTCCTGCGCCTCGACGGGAGGCTGCGTCTGCGAGTGGTATGCAGTGCTGTGCTGTTCGCTGTATGCTGTGGCGAGCGCCGGGTTGTGCGCAGGCGCATACTGGCCGCGCTGGCCGGCAGCCTTTGCGCGACGGTAGCCGATGAAGGAGTAGACGAGAAGTCCGAGAAACGTGACGCTGTCGCGAGTCAGTACTACCAAGGGCCTTGCCTCAGGCTCCTACGTACAAGACAAAAACGCTGAATCCAATCCCGACAGCACTGGCGCCTTGGCCAATGGATACCAGCTCGACGACCAGGACGCCGCCCCAGAAGCCCGTCTGGAACGAGTTCATTGTCAGGAACGTGTTTGGCTTGAGCGCATCGCGAAGGAAGAGGAGGATGGCGAGCACGTCGATCAGCAGCACCACGACCACGAAGAGAATGAAGAGAACGACCATTCTGCGGGCTGTCAGTAAATGCATGTGCTCAAGTGTTTTTTTGCGCGGGCGTACCCTGCCGCCGGCTCAGTAAAGTCTTCCAGGTCTCTCAGCGAGCGCAGCGTGTAGGCATACGCAGCAATGACAAAGACCATGATGCATATTCGCACAATCCAAAAGGGCACGAGGATGCGCTTCTTCCATAGTCCTTGGCCGGGCTCCATGATGGTGTGTAGTGAGGGCGGGTGCTGTGCGACGTCAATGTCAGTGTCAGTGTCAATGTCAATGTCACAGATGACCAAGTGTCAACGGGGCAGACTAGGACGACGAGAAATAGGAGGGCGGAGTGCAGCAAGCGTCGATATCCTCAAGACTCGAGGCCGGGGGCAGGCCTGATTGCAGGGGAGGGCAGCGCGCCCCGTGGTGAAACACGCGTTCGGCCCTGCTCATCTTCATCTCATCTCCATCTGATGGTCATCTCCTGGTTACGAGCCGCGTGTGCTGGACGGGCGCGCGGCGCATGCAGCGTCGGTGTGCAGAGGCAGCGTTGGAGACAAAGGGGGAGCGAGGTGGTGAGCATGTGTCGTGGACAGCCTCAGGCAGGGCAAGCCAGTTCCTGGGCCAAGTTGAAACTGCAGGCTGCCTAGTCGGCCGCTCAGGGTCTGGGGGTCTGGGGGGTCTCGTGTTCTCGTGCGGGCGTCTGCGAGGGGGTGTGGCAAGCCCCGATCGGCGGGGGGCTCAACGATAGGCCACGGGCAAGGGGCCAGGACAGCATCCCCTGTTGTCGCAGAACGAGCAGAAGAAAAGGCGGGTGAGTGTGTGCGGGTGTGTGCAACTAAGCAGCGCGGCGGTGCTGGTGGGCATATCAGACGGGCGACGCGCAACGTAACCCTTCTCAACAAGGAAGGCGGCGCGCTGAGCGCGGGCCATCTGATCGGGTGGGTCTGCCACGCGACCCCGGCACGCGCGCTGCTGATAAGCGCGATAAGACCGACACCCTGATGGATAGGGCAGCAGAGACAGGCAAGGCGAGGTGAAGGCTCCGTCTCCCCCACGGCTCTCCCGCAGTCTTTTCTCAAGCTGCATAGCTGCCGAGTCTACTACTACTTTAAAGCATCCACCCGGTATCCACCATGGGCGCCGACCAATCCAGACCTTCCGACGACGACTCTGTCAACGAGAAACTCATCCAACGCCTGCAAGCCCTCAACATGAAGGACGAGAAGTACTTTCGCGAGAGGGACGAGTACGTTGTCATCGGCGAGGAAGAAGCCCGTATGTCTTGTCTTGTTTTGTCCTGTCCTGCCCTGCCCTGCCCTGCCCTGCCCTGCCTGCCGCTGCCCCCGTCTAACCACCCGCCCAGCTCCCCAATACACGCCCCGCGTCAAGTACCAGGCAAATGTCTCCATCAAGTCGGTTGCCCAGTGGGAGGAGGAGCTCATGGCCGACCCAAAGGTAAACGCCCTCGCCCTCCACCAGCCCGTCCTCTTCGTCGGCTTACCGTTTGCCAGAACCGCCTCGCCCTCTCCGCCCTCAGCACAAACCCGGCCAGCGCCGTTCTCTCGTCACGCGCCACCGTCATCGCCGACACGCACCGCTTCAACATCAAGATCCCCACCGAGGGCTCGCCCGTCACAAACCAGGCCTCGTCGGGGCGGTGCTGGCTGTTTGCCTCGACCAATGTCTTCCGCATCGCCATCATGAAGCGGTACAAGCTCTCCGACTTCCAGCTGTCCCAGGCCTATCTCTTCTACTGGGACAAGATGGAAAAGGCAAACTACTTTCTCGAGAGCATCCTCGACACCAAGCACGACGAGATTGACAGCCGCATCGTACAGGCCCTCATGGCCAGCCCCGTCGGCGACGGCGGCCAGTGGGACATGGTTGCAAACCTTGTGCAAAAGTATGGTCTCGTGCCCCACTCGCTGTACCCCGACTCGTACAACGCATCCAACTCGTCCATCATGGACCGCCTGATTACCACCAAGCTGCGCGAGGATGCCGTCCGCCTGCGTGCCATTGCCTCGACGCCCATGTCGCCCGAAGCCATGAAGGCCACACTTGCGAGCGAAAAGGAAAAGATGCTCCGTGAGATCCATCTCATCCTGACGCTGATGCTGGGTCCTCCGCCGTCAGCCGCCAAGCCCTTCACGTGGGAATACTACGACAAGGACGGCAGGCTCTCGACGGTGCGCTCAACACCCATTGAATTCGCCAGCGAGCTGTCCGAGCACCGCGTGGTCCGCGCACTATCCGGGACCGACGTGCACACGCTCTTTTCGCTGGTCAACGACCCACGCAACCCCTACAACCGCCTGCTCAGCGTCAAGCGCCTGGGCAATGTCTGGAACGGCCGCCCGGTAACGTACGTGAACGTCGACATGAAGACCATCAAGGAGGCCTGCATCGCCATGCTGAAACGCGGCATGCCCGTCTTCTTTGGCTCCGACGTGGGCAAGTACTCGGACTCGTCCAAGGGCATCATGGACACGGAGCTGTTCGACTACGAGCTCGGCTTCAACATCAAGCTGGGCCTGACAAAGGCCGAGCGTCTGCAGACGGGAGAGAGCCAGATGACGCACGCCATGGTCCTGACTGCGGTGCATGTCGTCGACGGCAAGCCGGTTCGCTGGCGCGTCGAGAACTCGTGGAGCGACCGCGTGGGAGACAAGGGATACTTTGTCATGAGCGATGCCTGGATGGATGAATTTGTCTACCAGGCCGTCGTTGACCCGAGCGTCGTCAGCTCGTCGGTCAGGAAGGTATTGGAGCAGCAGCCCAAGATGCTGGAGCTGTGGGATCCCATGGGCGCACTGGCTTAGACTTTTAGACCTTTTGTATTTTTCTATGACATTATGAAGACTGCCCTTTGTGTATTGCTGAAGTCGTTGTTTCGTGCTTGTGCTAAGATGAGACGTGTGATGGATTTGCAGCCCCTGCGGATCGCCCAGCGGAAGGCCTAAGCCGGGTGGTGCCGTGCGCTGCCGAACCTCGGGCTGGATTCTGGCGTCATTCCTCCACATTCCGCCCGCTCGACGCGCATGCGGAACGCCTGCCGCCATGTCATGGCCTTGAAAGAGCCTCTCTTCTCCGCATTCTGGCGCCCCTTGGTTTTTTCCCACGTCCCTCGTCACAATGTCTTCCGCTGCCCTCCGCGCGTCTATCAAGATGGCCTCGCGCCCCCAGCAACGGCTGGCTAGCATTCAAAGGCAGTTCAGCTCCTCGGCGCCACAGAGGAAAGAAATCCGCGATGCCTATATTATAAGCGCCAGCCGCACCCCAACCGCAGTGGTAGGTAGCAGTTGGCGTCCATCACCTCCAATTGCTAACTGCCCCTCAGTTCAATGGCAACTTTACCACGGTATCGGCGACCCAGCTGGGCGCCACAGCCATCAAGTCCGCTCTGGAGAAGTCAAAGGTGCCCGTTTCGTCGATAGATGCCGTGTACATGGGCAACGTGCTAGGGGGAGGCGTGGGACAGGCACCAGCACGACAGGCCGCCATTTTTGCCGGTCTTCCAACAAACATCGAAGCCACCACTATCAACAAAGTATGCGCGTCAGGCCTCAAGGCCGTCAACATTGCCGCATCCACCATTGAGCTCGGTCAAGCAGAAGCCCAGGTTGCCGGAGGAATGGAGAACATGACCAGAGTCCCGTACTATCTGAGCCGCGCCAGCCAGCAGCCAGCCTTTGGACACCAGAAGCTCGAAGATGGCCTCATCGCAGACGGCCTCTGGGACGTGTACAACCAGATCCACATGGGCAACTGTGCAGAGAACACGGCCAAGAAGTACGAGGTTTCAAGACAGGAGCAGGACGACTACGCCATTGAAACGTACAAGCGCGCACAGCAGGCATACAAGGATGGCCTTTTCAAGGACGAGATTGTGCCCGTTACCGTCAAGTCGAGAAAGGGCGAGACCGTCGTCTCGGAAGATGAGCAGTACAACAAGCTCAAGCTCGACAAGGTGGCGACGCTCAAGCCCGCCTTCGAAAAGGGTCCAAACGGCACCGTCACGGCGGCCAACAGCTCGCCTCTTAGCGACGGCGCATCAGCCCTGGTCCTCGGAAGCAAGGAGATTGCACAGAAATACGGCAACGACAGCCGTGTACTAGCCAAGATCATTACCTACGCCGATGCTGCCCTGGGTAAGTTTTGGCCCCTCATTTTCCTTGATGTTTGCACCATGGCTGACACACACTCCCCCCCAAAGACCCCATTGACTTCCCCGTCGCCCCCGCCGCGTGCGTCGAAAAGCTGCTCGCGCAATCGGGCCTCTCCAAAGACGACATCGCCATCTGGGAGTTCAACGAAGCCTTTGCCGCCGTCATCAAGGCCAACGCAAAGATCCTGGGTCTCGGCTCCGCAAACGTAAACCCAAGGGGCGGTGCCATTGCCCTTGGCCACGCCCTCGGCAGCTCCGGCAGCAGGATCCTCGTTACCCTCCTCCACCAGCTGCAGCCCGGACAGTACGGCGCTGCTGTCATTTGCAATGGAGGCGGCGCCTCCACCGGCATCATTGTGCAAAAGGTGTCTGCAGATCAGCTGTAGGTGAATTGAAAAAAAACATCTTCCAAGTAGAGTTTTGTGCAAAAGTGTAACGAATAAATGCCATTATCCGACCTATCTCGTGGTCTTTTTTCTCTCTCTCTCTCTCTCTCACACACACACACACACACACTTAAATGTCTCTGATCATATGACATGTTCTTACAAACCACCACATTTTGCAACCCTGTTTTTCTATCCAAGTCCCCACACACAAAGTCCTATTGCAGTTTCCCCGTTGTATCCTCGCCACTCGAGTGTCGAGATTTTCACACAGTCGTGTGGCTGTGATGCCATTTCAACGCGCCAATTTGCACAGAAGATAATCTTAGCGTCAGCGATCATGTAAAGATTGTATCGTGGTATTGGTATGTTCATTATGATAAATGGTGCAATCGAGAGACATGGCAGGATGATATATTATGGCATTAAGTACCAGCGGGTCCTACATGATTAGGACATGACATGACATGACATAGCATAACATAACATACAGGACATTGAAACCATTTGAGCATTACTTCTCCATCTCCATCTCCATCCTCATCTCAAAAAAAAAGAAGCCCCTACGATAAGAGATCCAAAACTTTTATTTTCCCCAAGCATACGACAGATATTTAGGGTTTTGTATCATCTCAGACGTGATTCAGATCGACGGCCAAATCCAAATCCAGATCCATATCCATGTCCATGTCCATGGCAAAATCCATAGTGTCGTCCCACGGCATCGACAGCGTGTCGGCAGCCGAAGGCGCACTGATGCCAGCGTGACGGTATTCGGCGCTGCTGGTCGGGTTCTGCAGGTCCTCGGGTAACTGGTCCCAGGAGGGAAACTGGAAGTCGGCGGTGGTGGTGGTGGTGGTGGGAGCGTCGCTTGCAGCAGTGCAGGGCTGTGTGGCCAGGTCGTCAAAGGAGCGGAGACCAACGGTTGGGCACTCGTATACCGGCTGCTGCTGCTGCTGGTCGTTGGTGGTAGAGTACAGAGGCGACATGTGTTTGTTTGCAGCGTTGAGCCAGTACCGCTTCTTTTGCGAGCCGGCCTTTGTAGTGGAGAAGCCGAGTTCGCCGTTTTCGCCGTAGCAGGGTCCGCCTTTTGCCGACGGGCATGCAAGTTCTGAGATGGGCTCGTAGACGCCCATCAGCTTGTCTGCAGTTGCTGTTGTTGCGGGTGCACACGAAGCCGGCGACGTTGGTGACCCGCTCAGTCCGGGTACACTGTATGGCGTTTGGCGGCCAGACGAAAGTTGGCGCGCATGGCCTTGTATGTGACCCAGTGAGCCCGAGAGTGAGCATTCAAACGAGAGTGCTCGCAGTGGGTCGTTTTCGGGCAAATCTTCGCAGGAAAAGTTGTTGACGTTGAAGCTCGAATCAACAACGGCACCTGAATGGAGCCCCAGGTCCTCGAACACGTCTTGTTGTGAGTTGATACCTGCCACAGATCAGTATGTGAGTAGAAAACGAGTACACAGCCCGTACCTTTTACTGGCGCCTTGGAGTCGATGCCGTGTGCTTTCTTGAAAAGATTGAGCCACTCGGGATTATCGGCAGCAGTCTGGTTCCAGGGATCATCATCACTATATAGGATACGCCGTGATTCCACTTGCAACATTTCATCAGTCAGAGACCCAGCGCCATGCTTCTCGATATACTCTCGTGCAAAGCGTCCAAGTCGCAGGGTGAGGATCTCCCAACATGTAGCATTCGGGTTATGATCTTGCTGCCCAGAATTCAAATAGTCCTCAGGGGTGGTCAGGATAATGGGTCCAATTTCCGACGAGTTTACTCCATCTGGGTGCGCGATGGATAAGTCCGCAGTCGGGTTGTTGGGCAAGAGGTACTCAAGGTCTCGGCTTTCGAGCGACAGGTTGAGCTGCTGATGATGGTTAGCGGCGAGCTATACAGGACAGCAGTTTTATTGACCTCAAAATAATCTCGCGTGTCCAAGACGGCAGTACATACCTTGAGGGTTGACGAGTTGCTTGCAGAGAATGGAAAAGGCGACTTGCTCTCGTTGGCAATGAGGTACGGTGGCATCGCATTGGTTACGTGTATAGCTACATGGGGATCAAGGCCACGGCAACCTTTCCAGTTCTTCATGTTGGCTCCATTCCGGAACTCCTTTGCAAGGTGGTCGACGCGATCCTGCCACTTGTCAAAGATCATGCCGCAAAATCCGCAACGAGACTTGATGTATTGCGCTTCAGACTTCCAAGTCTCCATGCTTGCGGTCATCTTGCAGCCATGCATCAGCCGCAGGTGTTGTCGAAGATGGTCTTTCCGGTAAAAGGTTCGCGATTCGGGTCCCTTTTCGTAACAAGCAGTGTGGTTGTGAGTCGCCAGATGCTCACTGCTGGGATCCAACTCGTCGCAGTAGACGCATTTGGGCTTTCCAGTAGCCTTGTCAGCGACAATCTCTCCCAGAGGTGCGCACAGCCACTTCTCAAGGGATAGGTGGAGACTTTTCTCGTGGCGAGACCTGCAATGCGTCAGTGGGGGATCTCCAGACTCTAAACAAATGTAGTTATAATGCAGCCCCAAGCATTCTTGAATAACATATTGTCTGGATTCAGATGACAAGGCAAAACTACATACCAATCGTACTTGGATTTGAAAGTATCAGTGCAAAAGGTGCACTGAAACATCCTCTGCCCTTCATCAGGACTGGCTTTCGGGCCTCGGGTAGGAAGTCGCCGACGCCTACGCCTCTCCTTGGACTTGAGACTGTTCATGGAGCCGAGCGAGTGCCGGGAACCATATGAATAAGCCGATTCGCGGGATCCTAGAGAGCCAGAGGACATCTTGGTGAGGCCAGTCTCCAGCGACGAGATGGAGGGCGCCCTGAAGACAGAGAAGCTTCCAGTACTGTCGTTGGATACATCCTTGCGGTAGCTGCTACTTTGGCTGGTAGAATCGGGCGGGTCAAAGGTTTCGACGGCCTGCGCGATAGCGTTGAGAGGAGCAGGTTCGTTTTCGGGGGGCGAGTGCTTCCATCGCTCGAAAGGATCTATCGAGAGTTAACCGAAACATTTCTTGTGCTGGAGAAGTGGCATCTGAGAAGAGATGGCACTATCTGAGTGTGTGGGCCCTTGATCTGCACGCCCTTGATCCACGCGGAAGTTGATGAAGCTTCCGGTGGCCTTGGGCGCCAGAGTCTTGTGCGATCGACTAAACTCAGAGTCGGCGTACGTACTCATGCTTTCCCACGTTTTACCAGCGGGAATGTTGATCACCTCGGTCGAGGGTCGAATGCTCGGCAGTGCACTTCGCTTGGGTCGTGCCTTTTGCCTTCGCCGCGTGTTGGCCATCCAATTGGAGATCTGGCCAATCGACAAGCCAGTCTGCTGCTTCAGCATCTCCTTTTCTTCCTCGGTTGGGTATGGATGGTCAATGTGCGCCAACATCCAATCTTTCAGGATCTTGACGGCAGCTCGTGGGAAGCGAGCGGCAGCAGCAGCATTCCTGGAGCCTTGCTCATCGCCCATGGGCCCAACATGACCCAACGAGCGCATCTGCTTCCTCCCCGTGAGTCCGCCAAAAGAGCGCGTGTCGTTTTCAGCGACCACGTCTAAGGTATCAAGGGCTGTCCTCTGCTTCATTGCTGGCATCCTCTCTGGGTTGGAGAAGCTGCACGGCCGGAACAAGGCGTTGCATGGCGAGCATCCTACCTGTTTGGTGCCATCGCAATTGTATATGAAGCATTCCAGCGACATGGAGCGGCAGTATTCACATGGCTGGGCCGACTTTTGATACGTTGGCAGCCAAGTACTGAAGTCCGTGTTGAAGTCGATGTCGGTGGATGGGGCCTCGGCAGCTTGCACAGGGTCCTCACCCGCCAATGTGTGGCTGGACCATGTTAGAATCAGGAAAAGCAAGCCATGCCCTGTATATCAGTTCCCGAGTGCCTGGGTTTCAAGCTGGGCCGGGTGACTAGGGCACGATGATCAGGGCACACACCTTTGGGCCAATTCCGGCTCTATTAGACTGAGGCCAGTGCCGTGTGACAGGCCGGGTATGCTAGTGTCTCCGAAATCGACAAAGTCGGCCATGTCGAAGGCGGCGTCGCGGATGGCCATGATGGCGGGCGTGATGTTGCAGCCAGACGCTGTATGCAACGGGAGGATGCCCAATGGCCAGCGATGGGCGAAGGAGCAAATGCACGCCCTTTGGACGAATCTGACGATAACTCGCAAGCTGTCGTTGAGGGGCGATGGCTGCTAAGTAGGCTTTCATGGCTGGGACTCATAGTGGGAGGCATGGGCAGATGCATTGTAGACGCGCTAAGCCCGATGCAGACGCATGTCGAACGGAAGGGCGCAGTCTGTGCGGCGCATATTTCGCACGCAGAGCAGAGAGGAAGGGACGAGACGAGACAAGCAGGCGCAGGCGGCGGCTGACTCATTCACTTTGGGGGCGGCATCGGTGCGTTATGAGTTGGCAGAATCGCTAAGATCGGCTCGACCAGCAGGGCCGGCGTGCGCCAAGGCGAATTGCGTCTTCAGCAGCAGGAGGTAGCGCCGATGGAGAGGTGCCGACGAGGGGAGGATAATGAGCCTCAGCGTCTGGGGGGCGACGGAGAGCCGAGTCGGAGGGTAGTGTGCAGTGTCAGGTGCTGGTGCTGGTGCTGGTGCGGGTGCTGGTGCTGATGGCCTCAGCGACGTTACCCCGCTTCCGCCCGCTCGCAGTCTTGCCGGCCCCTCGACGACGTCCCTGTCGACGTCAACCATGTCCCAGGACGACGCCGCGGGCATGCGACTTATGGTTTTTTTTGTTTCGTTTCTACCCAACACCACCACCACCTCCTCCTCCACACCACCGTCCTGTGCATGCATGCTCTTCCACGGCACTCGGGTGATGTCACGGGCGGATGGGCGGGAGATGAGCATCTGGGACTGCGCTGGCAGAGGCACGTCCTAGTGTCGAGATGGTGTCTTCGGTCCCGAGCGGCGGCCATGTGACTTTGCAGCTCTTCCTGTGGCTGCGTGACACGCTGCTGGCCAGGCCGTCTGCGCGGTGCTGCAAGGTGTATTTATGAGGCGGTTCATCTGGCTTCGCTCGATGGGTCGGTAGGACGGCTCGCACCGTGTGGACACGACGGCGTCGGCTGGCTGTGCACGTGACCAAGGGTCGCGGGCCGACACCGCTCCTTGCTCGTCCTCGTCCTCGTCCTCGTCCTCGTCCTCGTCTGCCCTTCTCTTGACACGACACTCGCATTCGCCCCCTCCCCCCAAAGGAACGGCGCCTTGCTTGCAGAACTTGACCGTTTGATGTACGCATGTAGGTGCGGCCTGCAGGCGTCGCAGTCTGCACTCTTATGTATAGGCGTGTTGCAGCGGCGACTAGCGGATTCACATGCTCGCACTCGCATCCTCCGCACCGCATTTCGGGCAGGTTTCCCATTGCGACCCTCCCCATCGCCTTCGCCGAACCATCTGCCAACTTGTATGCACGTCGCGCTACATCTGTAGATGCTCGCTGTCCAGCTGCCAGTCACGGCTGGGCTGGTGGAACCTCGTGGGCTGGGGGGGGGGTGCAGCCAAAGTGGGGGAGTTTGTCAGCGCCGTTCGCAGCCTCAGCCATGGCGTATGGCTGGCGAGTTCCCAAGTCTGCCCAATCCATCCACCCACCCATAAGCCGCACGAATCTAGCCAAATCACGCCGCCGGCCTCCACAGGGCTCGTCATGTAACATGTCACTTGTCAGTCGTCACCGCCTGTGCCTGACTATCCAAGCCCGAGGATCCGCCTCCAGACGGTCTTAAAACCGACCTCACTCCACGCCAGAGCCTCCTTCTGTCCACCCCACACCGAGCCCCAAACCACCTTGGACTTGCATACGGCCCACTGTGGACCGACCATGATCAGTGCTGCCTCACACATTCGCCATGTATGAAACGGACGCCGCCCCCAACTGCGCCATCTGCAATGCGCCTCCCTACCCCGAATGCTCCTGCGAGTCGGAGCGCCTGCAAATTGCCGTCAAGCAGGCCGAGCAGCGTGCCATGGACGACCGCCTGGCCGAGATACGGTGAGGCGCGTGCTGTGCTCTCCCCAAAACCCATACTGACGGCACCTCTAGAGACTGGGTCATCAACCATGCGCGCCGCCATATCCTGAATGCCTTTGAGCGCTTGACGTCAACTCGCAAGCAGGCACACATGACATACCTCTCCTCTCTCCCACACTACGAAATTTACATGCGCTACTCGGGTCATCCGCCACTGCACCCCATGTACATCGCGACGCTCCAGCAACAGATTTCCGAGGCCCACGCAGATCTCAAGCGCGGCATCGACGCCGACTGGAGAGCATCGGTTCTTCGCTACCCAGAAGTCCTGGATTACTTCTACAGCCTCGTTGACCTCAGGCTGCCAGATGACAATTCCCGACAGGTGGTGGAGCCGCCTTTTGCCGCTGCAGGCTACACAGATGTAGGTTATGGCGTCAAGGAAAAGAAGAAGAAGCGGCGAGACAGAGAAGGCTCCGTGGCACATGGAAGCATGGCAGTCAACAGAGTAGCGCATGGACCGCCCCCAGCTCCAGCACCGCCAGGCCAACACGTGGGATTCCCTCGCGGGTCTGGACAGTTCCAATACTAGGTTTGCATCATACAGAGACGTTGCACATGCAGAAAAGCCTGGAAGAATGTCTCAGCATCATGATAAGGTTGTCTGTAAGCGTCACTGCTCGACTGCGGTGGCATGGAATGAGTTGCGACTGGACGCATGTCTTCATCCTCTATGGACACGTCCAGGAATCAGCATAGCGAGGAGTACTTCTTTTTGGGTTTCCTATGTCGCACTGTAACCAGGATGAGAAACTGTAAACATTAGAAACTTGAGTAAATCAGAATTTGATAATTTCAACATGTCGATAACCATGTGGCCTCTTTCGTGGATTTGCGTCATTGATTGTAGCGAATACGCCGTGATGCATCCGAGCTCGATCAAGTCCGTGCGCCCTAGATCGGAAAGTCACTGGCTTCCACTCTCCAAATCCACGAGAGCAACTACACACCCGTATTTTCCTTGTCTAAATCTGCAACACCACCTGCGCGACGCGTAGAAAAATTACAGTGCACCCGAATCCCCTCCATATTAGGCCCATCTGATCATTACCACCACCACCACAACAACAACGAGCGCGTCCACTGCAATCGCCCATCATGAGCGGCAAAGCAGGCGCATACGGAACAACAGGGGGCGGCGACACGGATTTCAGGAAAACATGGGATCGCGAGGAGATGGCCCAGAAGGCCAAGGAGAGGGAGGCAAAAGAGCGCGAGGAAGGACGAGAGCGATATGAAGCAAAGCTGGCTGGCAGAACATACAGGCGGAGAGCGTCGACGCCCGAAGATCTGAAGCAGACAGAGGCAAGAGCGGAGCGCATAGATTGGAGCAAGATGATTGGAAAGCAAACCCTCACCTCGGCGGCAGCAGCAGTCGGAAAGAGGGGGCGTGGCGCTGGCGCATACTGTGCAGCCTGCGACTTGACATTCAAGTGCGTTCTCTTCTCGCAGCCTTGGTCGCTCCGCTAACCGCACTTCAGGGACAACATCCAGTACATTGAGCATCTAAACAGCAGGCAACATTTGATCGCGACAGGCCAGTCTGGCGAAGTGCGCCGCGCCACTCTCCAAGAAGTACGCGATCGCCTGCGGTACCTCAAGCGGAAACGGGAAGAGGATAAGGCGCTCGAGGTTACAGATTTGGATGCAAGACTGGCGATGAACAAGGAGCAATTGGAAAAAGATGCTGAAGAAAAGAGGCGCTTGCGCAATGAGAAGCGCAGGGCAAAGAAGAAGGCAGATTCCAATGCCATGGAGTGGAAGGTCGAAGGAGACGGTGTCATTTGTTGAGGCGGCGGGCGACAAGGCGGGCAGTTCCAGGCATCCGACGACGCGCCTCGGACCAAAACCTCGCGGTAGAATCGGTCAACCCCTGGAATGTACCGTGCTCGACACGCGCGGCAAACAGCCGCATATTCCCACCTCATAGAAAGGACATGCCCCGCCTACATCGTTTGCGATGATGTCTTGGACGTCCTAGTAAACGACCAAAACCCAAGTTTACATTGTGCAAGGGTGGACTGGCATGCAGGACATAATTTTTAAGTCCGATCCGAGAAGGACCATACAGCGATAGGTCGGACATTGAGCGCGCAAACGCGCGCGGAATTGCGTGATCCACCCCCGCAGTCCGTCTGCATCCTAGTTCGGTGTATAGACGTGTTGATTTATAATCCTAATACCGAGCTGCACGACTGAGGCATGGGTTTCAAGGAACGTCTATTTAGAGGACACTGCGGCCTCACTAAAATCTGGTCCTACCAAAATCTACTCTTGCAAGTGTGTTTCTCAAGTCCTCCGTACCATCCGTCATTTCGGCAGCTAGCATCCGCATCATCTCGACACTTCGGCATCATGGCGCACGTCAACGGCAACGCCCCTAAAATCACACTGTACACAAACCACCGCTGTCCTTATGCTCATCGTGCGCACATTGTTGTGAAGGAGCTAGGGTTGCCATATGATGAGGTTATTATTGATCTGGACAAGCCAAGAGAGCAGTGGTACCTGGACATCAATCCTGTAAGTCCACTTTCCGACCCTTCGCATCGAGCCATTGCTAAGTTAGTTACAGCGCGGCCTTGTCCCTACCATAAAGTTCAATGATGAAATCATCACCGAGTCCAGCATTGTTGCAACCTTCCTAGCTGATGCCTATCCTTCACACGTCCTTCCCGCATCAGGTTCTCCAGAAACTGCTTTGGCTCGCGCTAGAATTAACTTCTTTATCGATACGTGGAACACCAAGGCTGGCAGTTACTTGTTCAAGATAATGATGCTGGATTCGGATGAAGAGAAGGCGAAACTCAGCAACGAATTCATAGACGTCGTAGGCAAAGAGATTGACCCTCTCCTGAAAGACGCAAAACCCTTCTTCGGTGGGAGTGAAAAGCCCACGCTGGCCGAGGTATGGTGTTCAGCTAAGAAATATGAGCGCTACTGACAGTCTGGCAGGCTATAACCGCGCCGTTCATCATTCGAATCTATAGCTTGTCAAGACATGGTGCACTTCCGCAGGCCATTGCATCAGGCTTTGACAAATTACCCAACTTTTCCAAATGGGCCGCGGAGACGATCAAACAGGAGAGCGTGACATATATCTACGATGAAGAAGATGTTGTCAAGAGTTTCGTAGCGAAGATTAATAGCCTCAAGGCAAAGGCAGCGAAGTGAGACCATATCACGTCAAGTCGGCGAGCTATGCAATGACCATGACAAGGCTATAATACAAAGATTCTTGGAGAATACGTCCATCAGTTTGCCTATCTACCTCTGCATGTGATATCTGCTGGGCCTTGTTGACTTGGATACACAGAGATACCAGCTTGGTGCAATGCATTATTCTTTTCGCTGAATATCACAAACACAAACATACATGGAGTCATGACTATAACTGCCCGGCGCCAATCCCTGCGCCCTCACCCCTGAAATAAACAAGCTGAACTGAGTGCAAGCGCTCAACGAGTGTGCTACATAGCAATGACCGCTGGACAAACAAAAAGACGCCATCAAGTGACGGAAAAGGGAGGCACAATTGACCGTGCATTAGTCATCGGTGTTCTGGGAACAGGAAAGTAGTGCTCGTGGCTTCTACCACGTAGAGCCGCGACGAGCGCGCTTCAACGGTGGCATCGGGTTGTCCGCCGTGCGCAGCGACATCAACATCTCCGCCGCATCCATGTCGACATGGCTGCGGTTTCCACCACGGCCGCCGGCCATCTCAGGGCTGTGGACACTGTCAATTGTTGCGGCAGTCGGAGGGCGAGCGGCAGTGTCGTTCATGGGGTGCTCGCCAAAGGCCACCTTGGAGCGAGACCGCTTGGGCCGACGTCCTTCACCCGGATACACGTATGGAGCAGACGTGGGGGTGAGCAAGCCTGGGGGTGCACGCATGCTAGCGGGCGAACTCATGAGTGGATGCTCTGTTGTGTATGGAGAGAATGGAGACAGCGGGCGATTGATTGGCGTGAATCGAGTGCGCGGAGACACCTCAGGCGAATAGAGACATCGTTCACTTTGATCCGTGTCGCTGCCATACCCGCTCTCGGTATCTATCGGTCGTACGCGCCGTTGCTTTGCGCCGGGGTCGTTGAGTTGCAGTTGTCTGGAGCGCGCCTTGGGTGCCTCGACTCGCAAAGGAGGGGTGACTGGTCTGCGGACTTCATACAGGGGACCCAGCTCGCGGAATCTTGTCGTCTCCTCGGCACAGTACTTTACAATGGCGGGGTCAATGACGAACCGGCCGAACCCAGGATCATCGGGTGGCAGGCAGAGGAGGGGAAAGTCGTTGCCAAAGACGGGTGTGAGCGCCCACCGAATGTCGTAGCAAAAGGTCGCGGCTATGGCTCGGGCGGCGTAGTACGGCATCCAGTAGCCTTGCAGTTGTCAGCAAGCTCCTACACAGACGGAACCTTGTCTCACTGACCTTGACACACCAAAGCGCCTCCGGTAATGCTGTAGCTAATGTCCTTGAGCCCTGCATTCTCTCTCAACGCCTTTGCGGGTATTGTCTGCAAATATCAGCACTCTGTTCACTCGTAGCAGCACGGCACAGCTACCTTTGAGTACTTGCACGATTTGAAAAAGGGTGTCATCCGCACGAGACCGACATTATAGTCCCAGACGACGACATATTCTTTCTCATCACCAGGCACGTTGTACGTGTACTGGAACACTACAGGCAGAGTCAGCACATGTCATGCCGAGGTAAAGTATAAAATAAAAAAAATCTCAGCCTTACTCTCAAACGCCGTGCGTCCAGTCTTCTCAAGGAAATCCTTCTTGTCGCTGTTGTATGGGATGTGTCCAACTCCCTTCTTGGCAATATCACCCGACGGGTAGACCTGTAGCCTGCGGTGCTGCGCTACGAGTTCCTTGTCGTTTCCCGCTTCATAGGGTGGAAAGTTGATTATGCCTACGGGCTTTTTACCTTCGGAAAATATTGGTGCGTATTTTGGTATCTTGTGTCGCCTGGAAGCTGGGACTGCTGCTGCTGTTGTAACTGGGCCAGACGACGGTGTTGGCGGCTCTGGGTTGCGAGGGCCATGACGGTCACTGCAAACCGGGTTCAGCAGCTGGATTATCTTCATGCCGAGCGATGTGGAATGGCGTGGAAAGGGGGCAAATAGTTTTTTTTTCGATCTTCTCGCCGATACCTGCTGGGGAATGGGACTTGAGAGTGCGAAAAGCCGGGATCGAAAGCAAGGCTGAGCTGCTGTGGAACGGGGAACCAAGTGGAGGCAAAGAGGGAGTTTGGTGGCTTGCAACGGAAAGAAGAGGCTGTCGTCCAGACGTTTGCGCAGTGCTCACGAGGACGAGATGATGCACCTTATGCCTCTGGCCCAGTGCGGGACGTGGTTCAAGAACGCACCCGCAGTTGGCAGCCTGACCTTCACAGCGTCAGAATGGGTGAATGAAAGGCGGGGGATTCATGGCCGTCTCCACCCACCTATTACGTCCAAGTGAGGATGTGGTCGACAGCGCACTTGAGAGTAGATGAGAAGCTGCGCACTACGTGTTGGTCCACTCGGATATCAAGGTGGCTCCGCTCGACAAACGGTATGGTCCCGTGGCGATTCGCTGGGCCTTGTGTGGTGTGTCCAACGGATGCCTTTGCTCGGCTATGGCAGCAATACAAGCCAGTCAGTGACTTTGACATGCCCAGTCAGCAGGCGCCAAGTAGAGAGACCATCTGGGAGAAGTGGTGATTACCAGGATGCAATGGCAGTGTAGACACGGCGAAGTATTACGCGGGCGAAGACCAGAATGCAAAGAGGGTATAGGCACTGCAAAGTGCTACCCGGGCGAAGTGGCGGCTGGCGGTTGAGTCACTCGAGAGAATGCTGGGGCGGTTATCCAGGAGAGACAACCGATGCACAGCAAATGTAGGGACAGGTACTTGTGCTGTCCATGGTTGCCTTTAACGGATCAACACCCACCTTCACTTCGGCCCGCCGACTGGCCACCCTGGCGAGCTGCGTCGCCAAAGCTTGTCCGAGCGCATGGCAGACGACATCCGGTGTGTGAGTGGACGTGCTTCGTTCCAGGACGCACATTGCATGGCTTGACAGGCTGCAGGGCGGCAGATGTACTAATTGGACCAAACGACTGCTACCGGCAGCAAATGGCGGGCCATGGACAGTGCGAGAGTGCAAGATGAATCGAGGGAATGGCGTCACAAGACGTCAAACACTCTTCCCGCACTGAACCCTGCATTCTGGCCAGGACATACGGGCCCAGCTTCTTTGTTTAATCGCCGTCGTCTGGAGGCCCGGCCGCCGTCAATCAAAAACACTCCCAATCGGCTCACGAGTGCGTACACTCGTGACAACAACGCGGGCCACGCTGTTGATACAGCACGAGTGCACATCCAGCACCACTGTTAGCGACATACTGCCACCTCTCCAAGTCCCTTTCCTGCTCCCGCAACAAGCTGTGCTGGGCAATAAAAAAGCGATTTGTCATGTCCACCATGGAAAGCAACCGCCTCCCAACGTTACCCAGGATCGCCGCAACACTGACGAGTGTTTCTACCCTACGCACGAGTAACACGACTGCGCTTCAGAACTGGCCATAGCTTTCCGCCGCCTGGGCTGTGGCTATCCCAGCAGACCAGGCCCACCTGTCATGCACCTTGTTGGTATGGCGTGAAGGAGCGAATCGGTAAAATGTTTACCTGCAGCCTCCCGTGGGAGCACAAATGCACGTACGTTTCTTGGCTGATGTTGCAAACGTGGTCCATTTCCTGCCATGTCGGATGCCTACGCGACTCTGGAATCGGCAAGGCAATCCATTGGCCTGGCCTTTTTGTCGGTGTGTGATATCCGTTCTGGGGCGACCGTTAGCGATACTCGAGATATATGACCCAGGAACTGGCTCCCGCTGGCCGTTTCAACCATATGTCTCGGTCCATGTAAGTGGAGATATTTCTCTCTCTCTCTCTCTCTCTCTCTTGAGGGGGGGTGGGGTGGCAGGAATGGGCCCCTCCTTCACGTTGAGACATGGCGTTTTTTTCTGATGCAAGTCTCATCACTCACTCCCTCTTCGCCAGGCAAAAGTTTTCAAATGCCAACTTTTTTTTCACCTGATTTCCACGCCTCACCGGACGCTCACCAACAAAGCCTCTGTCTCAATTTGCGTGGGTATGCAGTTGGACTGATGGCAAGGCCCAGTTCAAAGAGAAGTGCGGTAATAATGTCTCAGTACAGACCGCTCAAAGGGAGACAAAGGCCAAGCTGCAGCATTTGCCTGTCGCGGGCCGTGACGTCTGCTGGACCAGACACTTTTGCAAGGTACCTTCTGGAATCCGACTTCTTCAAATCTGCCGAATCGGCACCTACATGTGCGGTGTCCATGGATACTCGCTGCCGAGCCCGCTGTCACTGCGCGCCGCCGGCGGTGGGAGATTCGAACAACTCACCCTGCCGTCCGGTCAAAGCATAGAGCCTTGGTGAGACCATACACGGACTCGTGCGAAATTCCGCTGCCCATTGGCTGCTCACTGGATGCCTTCAGAAACATTGGGTCACTCGCCCAGGTCCAGAGTGGGTAGGATATGCGCATGCATAGTCCACCATGGTGTATGCAAGCAAAAGCTCTCTGTTTCCGCTGGTTACACAGAGTCCCGTCGCTGCGGGAAGGCAGATGGTCCAAGTAAGCTGGGCAGCCAGTATGATACTGCTTTGGTGCAAGCGCCAGCTGTGAGTTGAGGCGAATGCTGCTCACTTCGGCACGCGTGACGGATATTCTCCAGCGCTTATCAATATCGAGTCCAATACCGCTATCTGAATCAGAGGAGAATCAGAACAATTTGCGGTTCCCGCCCATTCGCTGAACGCTGGTGCGCTCATTGGACCGGATTCAAACATCTCTCCCCCGAGGCGTGGGTTTAGCGGCGAATGGAGGGAGTGGCTTAGACAAGAGCACCATGGCTAGCTTGCCAGCTCAGGACCGCAATAGCCGACCTTGTGCGACACTTCCTTGGAAGGCTCTTATTGACCAGGCTTCTTGTTATACGCACGTGTGTTTCATGAAGCCGTCCTTCTAGACTTGCCTTGTGGGACCAGCGCTGATAGTGACATCTGTTAGGACACGGGCTCTATATCCGACTCCGCCAGATTATGCCCGGCTGCGCACTAGCCACAGTTCACGCTGATGACTATGAAGATGAACGGTAGAGAGAACGCTTTGTCCTGGCTATAGTACTAGTCTGGGGACACGGCGATTCTTCAGGGAACAGAGCCTTGATTGTAGACCTCTTATCAACGACATGGTTCTTCTACTACTCGCGTAGGTACATTACCACAGTATCTCATACCCTCCACTTGCACGATACGGACCCCAACACAAGGAGAAATCACCCACACACAATACACTCACGCCAGGAATCCTGCAAACTCGCATGACTAAACTGCTGCCGTGACCTCTCTAGAGTCTTTGCATGTCCATTCCGCGAAATGCCTTGGAGACGTACCACAGCGTGGCAGCACACGCAAAAGGGTGTGTGTTCACAGCATTCTCATACTGATCCCACAGCATAGGCGGCTCGGTACCTGAGCTCGATCGGACGGGGCGGACACTGTTCAGCTACAGCATATTGTGTGACGAAGTTGTCAAAATCTCCCATTCCTCGTGCTCGACGGGTGACGCGTTGAGACGACGCCCCGCGCAGCCTAGCGAGACGCATGCTGTGGACGCAATCAACACACTGCGCCCCACCCCCTCGCTGAACGACATTTGCACAACCATGTTTTTTCGATTGCTTTCCTCTGCCCTTTGCGGCTTTCGGTTCGCTCCATTGAATGTGTACGCTCGGCAAGCGGTCCAGCAGCATGCAGGGATCATCAGCCTTCTTCCGGCTTGCCGTATGGAGAAACCTGGTCCCGCTGTCACGCCAGGAACAAGTGCTCGGAAAGCGCGTCACAAAGTGACGAGAGTCGGGACACATCATCATCATCCTTTTCCTGGGGGATACGGCAATATTTGAGAGCGAGCATCTGAGGGACGGATCCTCAAGTAACGGTTTTTTTCTTCTTGCATGACAGCTGTGGTCATGCACTCAAGCTTTGTGGCGTTTTCTATAGGGTGGCACGAACTACAACTACTTGAGCAGCAGGGGATTGGTTCGATCAAGGCCGCGCCAATCTGCCAGCGAACCACTCAGCATGTCGAGATTTTTCTCTGATTTGTTACTTACGGACCCGCCTTGGTGTCCTCACAATCATGGCAACAAGGGGCTCAGCCCCAGTACAACAAGTCACTCACCCACGGCTACTTTTCCGATAGGCATTCGGCACCACCAGCAAGTAACCACTGGGCTTTACCCAGCGTACAGTACGGTCCAGGTTCCTGAGCTAACGGACATGCGGCTGCTCAGCCTAGCGAATCCGCCATCCATTCCCCAATATGAGGCTAACTAACTAACTAACATACGTAGCTCCCGAAACCACGACTGACAGCCCACTGACCGGGGAAAAGGAGAAAAAGCCTGTGTGCCACAGAAACACGCTTCCACTGCTGTTATTTGGAATCAAGCCAGCGGCTTTGTTACTGGTGATTTGGGGGGTTTTCCGTCCACTACGTAAGTATACTTAGCGAACCCACTTGGAAGAGAGAGAGCGAGAGAGAGTTATACAACCAGAAAAGAAGAAGAAAGAAGAAGAAGAACAAAAATTACAAATCCCCAGGGATACTTGCATACATGCACGCCATACCAATACCAATACCAGTACCAATACCGTCACTCTGGTACCCAGACGAGGCGCACACCGACGGCGTGTTCCGCCCGCGCCGCGCGCAAAAGAGAAGAAGAAGAAGAAAAAAAATCGGGCTTCTACTCTGCGTCAAAATGGAGGGAGCAAATGAGGACAAAGTACCACGGGCAACGAAACAACCATGGCTTGACAGGTACCACAGCAGCAAGATTTGACATATGTCCCTGAACAGCCCTGACAGGTGGCACCGTGCGAGTCTTTTTAGGGGGGAGGGCAGCGAGATGCAACGCAAAGCGCGGGCGCCATCCGTTCGGTTGGACAAGAAAGGCGGCGCCTTACACAGGTTGAGAGAGCGGGGGG
>NW_007359914.1:2845338-2845627 GCF_000359705.1 Exserohilum turcica Et28A | reverse complement strand
CCCCCCCCACCACCCACCAACCTATCATACATTTTCTCTTGCTAGTGATGCTCTCCCACCATCCATCTCCATCCCTCCATCCATCTGCCACACTGCCCTCTTCGCCATTTCCCCAACGTAGCTCGGAGAGAGGAGACGAGGAGGAGGAGGAGGGGGAGGAAGGGGGCTGTGCCATACACGAACAGCACATCACGTCGCACCACGAGCGATAGCGATATGTACCGCCACCCACCCACCCACCTACCCTACTGCTAATCAGCCCTTCTTTCCTTTCCCATCAACCCACCTG
>NW_007359914.1:2828536-2845244 GCF_000359705.1 Exserohilum turcica Et28A | reverse complement strand
CCCCCCCCCCCCCCCCGCTCTTCTGAAACACGAATCAGGGTGAGTCTATGTAGAGAAGAGGTGGGCTAGAGGGAAAAGAAGAAGAAGAAGAATGGTACTACGTTTCCCACCCTCTTCTTCTTCTTCTTCTTCTTCTTCTTCTTCTTCTTCCATCTTCATGATCCCCTGGCTCCAACGTGGCTCACCGCTATGTATGCGGGAAGCCTAGCTAGATGCGCGCGGTCTCTGAGCCCCCCCCCCATGGTACTTGTTCTTTTCTTTTCCATGCTAGGCGTGGGCAACTAGTGTATTGCGGGGGGGTTCGCTGCTTGTTGTTCTTGTGCGTCCATGGCATGCTGCTCTGATCGGTATCGATGAACTAAGTCATGGTTTGTTTGGGTGGCTGGCTGGCCCATCGGGGAAATTCGGATGCATAATCTGCATCACGTTGGCGTGGCGTACTCTGCTTCCTTGCACTGCTGGCAACGAGAGATGAGGTGGATGCGTGGATGGATATGCTAGTTGGTTATTCCGCCTCATGACTTTTGACACAACACTTTGGAGTTTGAACCCATGAGATTCATCTACACAGGTATACAAAAAGAAAGCGAGATATACAATTGCATAGAGTGAATAAGATCAAAAAAGATAAACCTCGAACGCCATGATGCAAAGCACTACACATCTCGCAGTGCCTGATTGCTCCCAATCTCGAAAACGCCAATGACTGACCCGGGTATCAAACAGCCCTCTTCTACTTCACCGCCCAGCCAGCATGTCTACTCGCTGTCATCGTCGTCGTCGAAGCTTGGCTCAGACGCGTCGTCTGAATCGGCCTCGTCGTCGCTGACCACATACTTGGCGGGCTTGGCAGCAGCTCTACGGCCAGGCCGTGCAGCAGGTGCACGTGCAGCCGGCTTAGGTGTTGGCTCGTCGTCATCGTCGGAGAGGATGTCATTGGCAATGTCATCTGCGTCGTCCATATCCATATCCTCGTCTCCATCAGAGTCGACGTCCTTCTTCTTGGGTACAGCCTTTGCTGTCTCTGCCTCCTTGCCGTGTTTCTTCGCGTAAGCCTTTGCCGCTGGGCTCTGCGCCGCAGGCTTCTTGGCAAGAGCCTTGGTCTTTGGTACGGGCTTAGCCGTGGCAGCGGCCTTGGGCTTCACAGCGGGCCTAGCAGTCAGCTTGGTTGTAGCCGGCTTCTTGGTGCCAATGTTGAAGTCATCCTCGTCTGAGCTCATGATGGTGTCGTTGACGTTACGAGGAGCAGGACGCTGTGGTGAAGGCTGAGGCATCAGACCTTCGTAGTTGGTAGTGTCATCATCAATGTCGAGCGAGCTATTCTTCTTCGCGCCAGCACCGCCAGAGCGAGCGTTGCCATTACTGCCAGGGCGGGCCACCGTACTTGTCTTGAACATTGGGGCGCCGTTTGTGCCAGCACCAATAGTCTTGACCATGCTGCTAACATCGCCAAGATCATCGTCCTCAGATTCGGAATCGCTGCCGAGGCTGTATTTGGGTACCTGCTTCGCGCCACGAGCAGCTCGAGAAGGAGCGGCTGCTTTGGTTGATTCCTTTGCAGCTTCTTGAGCGACCGCAGCAAAGACATCAGAGTCTTCGTCATCTGAGACTGGATCCTTCTTGACAGCCTTTGCGCCTGCAGGACGGCCTCGTTTCGCCGGCGCTGGCTTCGAATCCGAAGAACCGGGTCTACTGTCCGATGCTCCATCAGTCAGCGGCGTCCCTTCCTTCTTGACAAGATGGGAGAGCAGTGTGCCCTGTTTCTGCGGAGCTGTGGAGCCGAATGCGCTGCTGCTCTTGAGAGCTTCTGCCGCTGAAGGCTTCTTCGCAGGCTCTTGTTGAAGGTAGCTGAGCAGTCCCTCCTTCTTCGGCTTCGTCTTCTTCTTGACCGGGCCAAAGTCAGAGTCACTGGCGTCTGAATCAGAGCCGTCCATCTTTCTCTTCTTCTTGCCCTTGCCACTCTTGCCTGCACCAATGCCGAGCTTCATGGATGCGCGGCGGGAAATGCCAGCAATCTTCTTCTTACGCTTCGTCTCTTCCTCTTGCTGCAGGTTCCACTCGTCCATGAAGGCGTCAAGGTCGACCTTCCAAATATCCTTGGGCGAAAGTTTGATCAGAGTGTCAATCTCCTCCTGCTTCTCGCCGAGCTGCTTCAACAGCTTCTCGACACGTTCCTGAGTTAGAGACCAGAGGGCCATCTGTGAAGTGTTAGAACTTGAAATTTTGGCCAAATAGGTCATTACTTACGCCAAGGAGATAGTCATAGTCGTTTGCCGATACTTCCGCTTCGTTTCCATCAGACTCGTCATCCTCAGCTTCTTCAAGCTCGCCAGCAGTCTTGGCCTCTTCAACCTTGGGGAAAGGTGTAAAGCCGAGTTTCTTCAGTTCTTGGACAAGGATCGACTTCTTCTTCTTTGAGATTGTGAGCTTGCCATCAATGATCATCTGGATGAACCTGGCTTGGTTCGACATCTTGAGGTGCTCTTTCTCCATAACCTGGAGCTGATGCTGCTTCCGCTTCTCGTAGTAACGCAGACGAATGTGGTAAAACTCCTCGATGATATCGAGGACGCTCGAGTACTTGTGAATGCGTCCCTGGGCGTCGAAAGCGACGAGATTGCTGGTTGCCTGGGGCTTGTACAGCTTGAACATCTCCTCCAATCCCTTGGCAAGGGCAGCTGCCATGTACTTGTCCTCCATCTTGATGACGAAATGGACACGATCAGGCGTATTGTAGTCGATGTAATCCTTGATGAACGAAGGACCCTTTTCAGCTTTGATGATTTCCTCAAGCTTCTCCTTGAAGTCCTGAGTCCAGTAACGGACTGGCAATTCAGTGACTTCAATCTCGTTGTCGCTAGTTTGTCGGATAGTACCAGTAAACTGGTACCGATCAGGGCCGAGCACAGTAGTTGTTCCAGTGAAGCCCTTGTACCAGGGGATCATCGGCGTCATATCCTCCTTGGTAGCGCCTGGCTGCATACGGCGCTTGATGTTCTCGATAATGTCGAGGGGATTGAAGTTGGGAATTTCAGAGCTCCAACCCGTACCGATACCGCTCGAACCGTTGATGAGGATCGTAGGCAGAATAGGCACGTACATCTCCGGCTCAATCTTGTTGCCATCAGATTCGCCATACTTCAGCAGCGCATCGTCGTGGGGGTGGAAAATGCGCCTTGCAAACGGAGACAGCCGGGTATAGATGTACCTGGCGCTGGCAGCATCGGCACCACCCTTGAGACGAGAACCAAAGTTACCACTAGGCTCCAAGTAGTTGATGTTGTTGGTTCCGACAAAGTTTTGCGCGAGACCAATGATGGTGCCCTGCATAGAAGCTTCTCCGTGAGCATAGTCGGTCGAACCAGAGACCGAACCAGCCAGCTCAACCACCTTGACGTCCTTTTTGATGTTGCGCCTGAAGCAAGTGTACATGACCTTGCGTTGACCAGGTTTCAGGCCGTCAATGACAGACGGGATAGATCGCACGTTGTCGGCCATGGAAAAGAGAATCAACTCCTTGTTGACAAAGTCGTCATAGGAGATGTCCGGCGTGGTAAGATCAAGATGCTGACCTGGCACAAAGTCACGCAGCCAATCCTTACGGGCGTCAGCCTTCTTCTTCGAAAAGGCCAACTCGATCAGCTTCTCCTCTTCCTCACGCATCACCTGAAAGCGCTTCATGTGCGTGTCGAGATCCTTGAAGTAAATCTGGGCATCAGGAATGTCGCTGGTACCCAATCCCTTGTAGTACTTGTGGTCCCAGCCCTTTTCATGAGCGTGTTGCTCCTTCCACTCCTCGTACTCGGGCATGGAGAAGAAGCTCTTCAGGTGGCGTGGGTTCTTGGGATCTCCTTTCCAGACCTTGACAATAGGAGTGATGAACTCAAGGAGGAAGCCAGGTACCTTGAGCAAACTTGGAAACTGGCACTGAAGAAAGTTGATGAGTAGACCCTTGATATGGCTACCGTCGTGATCCTGATCCGTCATGATCATCAGATGGCCGTAACGCAAGCTCTTCATGTCTGCCGCTGTGTACTCCTTCTTGTGTTGAAGACCCATGAATTTTTTAATGTTCTGAATCTCCACATTCTTCATGATCTGATCGACGGTGGCGTCTCGGACGTTGAGGAGCTTACCACGAAGCGGGAAGACACCAAACAAGTCCTGGTTGACGACAGCACGTCCAGCCAGCGCAAGCACACTAGCCGACTCACCTTCAGTGAGAATGAGCGTGCAGAGATGTCCGTCCTTGGTACCAGCCTTGTTGGCGTCTGTCAGCTTGGCATTACTGATTCGGTTGCGCTTGTTTCCGTCGGTCTTCTTCATCATCTGATCGGCCTTTTGCTGAGCAAAGTGCATAATGTTCTGGATGACATCGGTCTTGGCAATGGCGTTCAAGAACTTGTCGCTGAGTACGGGCTTGCTACCGAACTGGCTAGGCTTGGTCGTGAGCTGCTCCTTGGTCTGAGATGTAAAGGCTGGGTTGACGATGGAACAGTTGACGAATAGGAACAGATGGTTCTTGATCTGCGCAGGCTTGAGCTTGACGGCGGCCTTGTTCTTCTTGTTCACAATGGCCATGAGCTTGTCGACAATCTGCTCAGCAATGTGGTTGACATGCGTACCACCAGATGTCGTTGCAATCGAGTTGACGAATGACACTTGGTTGAAGGCACCATCCGAGACTGCGAAACCAATGTCCCAGCGTTCGAGCTTGTCTGTGATGATGACGTCCTTCTCCTTGTCTTCATCGCCCCGGCCCTGGTCGCGTGAGATGGACTTTGTGTACATCTCCATATATTTCGCAAATGATGTGATTTTGATGCGGTCACCATTGAGGTAAACTTTGACGCCGCGTAGCGTACCAGCCATGTCGTAGGTTCTGCGTTTGACCAGGGCTTCAAAATCGTCGTCAATGCCCTCCATGCCGAACCTGGCGTAATCGGCCTTCCAGCTGACTTTTGTGTAGTCATCCGCCTTGATGTCGGTAATCTTGGCCTTGCCCATTTTGCTCATATTTTCCGTCCAGGTCTGTTTGTACTTTTTCTTCTGTTTTGAATCCACCGTCTCGACTGTGAATTCGGTACTGAAGACGTTACAGAGCTTGGCTCCGTAACCGTTGCGACCACCCGTGACCTTTTGCTGGTCGTCGTCATAGTTGGATGATGTGAGGAGGTGACCAAAGATCATCTCTGGTACATATATGCCGTGTTCCTAGCCAAGTCAGCAATTGAAGCGCACGGGCTAGGGACTACAAACTTTGTGAATCTCAATTGGAATTCCCTTTCCGTCGTTCTTGATGGAAATCTCGCCAGTCTCCCGGTCGACTGTTACCCGAATCTCACTCATATTCTTGTCGTTTTGCTTGTTGTCGGCAGCGTTGACAAGAATCTCGTCAAAGATCTTGTACAGACCGGGTACGTAAGAAACGTCGCGGTACTCCATCGACTCGGACTCGGAGTTGTACACCCACATCTTGTCCGTCTGTCGCTCTACGGATCCGATATATGTGTCGGGACGCTTCATAATGTGCTCCAGATGCGTCAACTGGGGTTGCGTTAGCCATTGTCTCGCATTTTCTGCTTTGAACACGCACCATCTGGTACTTGCTGCTGGCGCCACCCTTCTTGGGCTTCGCAGCGGGTGTATCATCTCCATCACCGCCGATGCTCTCGTTGACGATATCCGCGAGGGGTTTGCCGCTCGGTTTCTTCGGGGCCGGTGCTTTTTTGGCCTTTGGCGTGTCTGCAAGTAGCGACTCGTCATCGTCAATTGGGTCTTCGTCCATATCTATGTCTGAGTTCTCATCCATATCCGAGTCGGCCTTGGCCTTCTTCTTGAGTGGAGCCTTCGCTTTGGGCTTCGTAGCGGCGCCGGCGGGTCTGCCTCGTGGTTTCGCAGTGCCTGCTGCTTTCTTCGGGGGGGCTTTGGGCTTTGCAGCAGCCTTGGTGGCCTTGGTGGCCTTGGCTGACTTTGCGGGCAGGGCAAAGTCAGAACTGGCGCCATCATCGAATACAGAGTCTTCCATCAGGGAGTCGTCCATGGCGGGCTATTGTCGAGTCCCCGCGGGACGAAAAACGAAGAAAAGGGGGAAAATCTCGCAGCCACGCGAGAGTCGTGCGGCAAAAACTCAAGTGACGCAACGAGTGTAGACGAAAGAAAAGCGTGGTGGTGGTGAAGAAGTTGAATGCGGAGGCGTGTTTTGCTACATGAATGTCTGTGTTTACGCGTTGGCGTTGCCAAAGCGAGTCGCTGCAGGGGAAGGCGCGCTAGTCGTGCGCTAGTGCGGGGGTTCTGGGGGTTCTATTGGCTGCTCGAGCTGTGAACTATGAGGACCAGTGTCTATCACCAAAAGCAGTGATGGTGAGAGATTTACGCGGAACAAAAGTGTCGTGATGAATTTGGTGGATGGGTGGTGGTGTAAAGGTACGGGGAGGTTGAGGGCCGCAGGCACGAAATGGGTAAGCAACTCACGTGATGATGGAGATATGATGTGAGGACCCATACTGCAGTCTGGGAGAACCACAACTCCTGTTGGTGGTTGGATATCTCATCACGCCTGTCACGTGATATGAAGTGAAGGATAGGAGGTTAGCAGCAGCCGTACTTATCTAGCATGAGATATTGGTGCTCCATTATTACTGTCTGCATCCTCTCATGATTACAGAAACTCACCATGCAGCCGCATTCACCAGTCTGACTCTATTCAAGAGTCAAGTGAAACTGCTTCTATAGGTATATAAAGCCACACAGGTTAGCATATTGTCCGGATATAGTGAATGAAGCTCATAGTAAATGAAGCCTCATAATCCACACCCGCTCTCTACATAGTGCAGCGTTGCAGCGCTGCGAGCCTTTATCCTCACTTAGTAAGTAAGCAACATACGCAATCAGCGGTCTCAGCTCTGCACCACCATTCCGTGGCGCACCGGCACTGCTACCATGACAGCCAAGAGGGCGTGGTAAAAAAACGAATTACACTTTACCCAACTGTCAGAGAGCCGTCTAAATATACCCACACACGGCACCCTAAACTCTGCCGCCACAAAACACGCAAAACGATTACTCTCACATGGCAACTCGCGTTTCCACACACATACGATCCACCCGCCCGCTCGTAGTAAGGCCCCCTCGCCTTCGGCCGGAACAGACGGAAGAAGCTTGCTCACCACATTTTCGATAAAAAAATTCTTCACTGGCTCGGTCGTCGGAAACAAGGACTTGCCGAAGCCCAGAGGGAGGGCCGCTGGGCCACTCAACGCCCAGGTGTCCGACTGAAGGGAAACAATGAACATGAGGGACGCTGCTTGTTTCGCAACCCCCGTTATATCCGAAGCGATGATTAGTGCATTTCTGGAATGGAATTAATGATGATGCAGGCAAGGGAAGCCCGGAATTGGCAATTCGGCCCGTTTATTTACAATAATATGGTGTGTATTTTTAGACGAACGGGTGTACCTGCGCAAGTCGCAGGGTTGAGGGATTGTACAGAGCGTTGGATGTGTGCGTGTTCAGTTACCGTCTCAATGGTAAGGCCCACACAGCACCAGGGACATGGTATGAAAAGGGTGAATGACGTACATAACTATGCAAAATAGTGTGCAAGACGAACAGTGTTGAATTTGGGCTGTAGCACTTGAATTCAGGACGAAAAAATAGGATATTGATTACATGGCTCTCCAACGTGAGGGGTGAATATGTACAGAAGAAAAGAAGTGTGGTGCAGTGTGAGTAGCAACAAGGAAAACGCCGCCCAACAGGTCCAGCCTGGTAACCATTGTGATAATGATACAGAGAAATTGTAAAAGAAAAAAAAACGCCAAACCAATGCTCCAGACCCACTCCGCTCGAGTAAACAACTTGGGGAGGACTATACACAAAGGAAAAGCGAAAGGAAATCACGCAGCCATAAGGAGTGTCGCAGATCAAGCCTTTTCCTTCTTGAACATGTCTTTGAGGCGAAGCTTGATCTTATACATATACCAATCACTTTTTCTCTTGATGCCCAAACTCTGCTCGCCGCCTTCGCTTTGCTTGGTCTTTCGGTCCTTGCTCTTACTTCGTCCGTCTTTTTTTTGCTGCTTGCGCTTCTTCTCGTTCATGACAAACATGCTCGTGGGGCGCGTCTTAAGGCCGGGGCCTTGGGTGACGCCTGAATCCCACATGCCAGTTGTCGTAACGGGTGCGTAGCCAGATTGCGTTTTTCGTGATCGTTCGGAGTTCGTAGCAGGGGGTGAAAGTAGAGGCGAGGCGAGTAAGGGTGCAGGTGAGTGGGAATCTTCAGAAGATGGTGAAGTAACAGTAGGAAATGGTGCAGTCGTGGTAGAGGCCCGAGTGGTCTCTGCAGAGAGACGTTCAATGGGAACTGGGAGTGCGAGCTCCCTGACGCGAAGCAATTCAATACTGCGTTTCAACTGGCGTTCTTCTGCAGTTTCTATTAGGGTGTCGTCTTCAAAAGAAAGCCTGTACTTTTTCCTCAGACTGCCAGAAATGCTGTGAATGGCCCCGCCCGTCGAGTTTGCGCGCCGTGGACGTGGCTTGGGCACAGGCGAGGCCTTGGTTGCCGTTTTGATCGAGGACGGAGACGGAGGCGTGTCCGTGGTAACGTGGGGCAGGCGCTCGACACTGGATTTGAGCAGTCGGGGAATCGAGCGATGCTTCTCGTTCAGGGTTGAAGCTGGTGATGGCGAGGGAGGGCTGTCGAGGGTTGACATGGAAGAGTTGCGGTGGGTAGATGGGCGGAAATTGCCGCTTGGCGTGCGCGCAGGAATCGTGGCGTGGTTGGTGCTGTCTGATGCGAATTCTTTCGAAGCCACCCACACGCCAGTGACGAGTATTAGGTTACGGATCGACTCGGTTGTCACAAGGGGAAGTTTATCGGTGAGGTCGTCGGCGAAGGATTCAGAATTAATGCTGGGGGTTGTTGAGGGCGAATGGGTATACGAGGGGACGCTCGGGGTTGCCGACGAGGAGGCGGAGGGGATCGTGTAGGTGTCCATGACGTCTATGCGGCTGCGCGTCATGGTTGCAATGATGGGATGGCGCCTGGAGTCGGGAGCGATTGTGCTAAAGGTAAACTTCTTGTCGTCGGTCGCAGTGGAGGGAGCCGCGGACATGCTGGAGCGACGGGTATGGCCTGGCTTCAGAACCCAGCGGACCTTGAGGGTCAGGCCGTGCTCGTCGGCGTTGGTGAACTCGTAGCCGCCGTTTGGCATGTCGGCGACCGACCAGCGGCTCAGGCCGTCGTTCAGGCATATGTCGGTGGTCTCGGTGACGCTCTTGTCGCACTTGCGAGTGCTGAGGACGCCGATGACGTCGCTGGGGTTCCATTGGTGCTCGTCTGAGCGCTCCTGCTCGTCCTCGGAGGAGTAGGGCCCTGCCTTGACCACGAGAAGATCATGGCTGCCCAGCTTGTCTCTGGTGTTGAAGGATGTCGCCAGGCGGCGGGCGGAGCGCTGGGGGATGCTGGAGAAGGGGACGACGTCGTAGGCAGGCTTGGGGCGCTTCGAGGCAATGAGCTGGTGCAGCTGGAGGTGGACCTTGGGACGGCTATGCAGCTTGGAGCGCGTGTTGACGGGGCGGGCAATGTTGAAGGACGTCTTGGAGCGGCGCGAGGGCCTGTGGAGTTTCTCGGGCGTGCCGTCGCTGCCGGACGAGTCGGGCCTGGGGGCGGCGGAGGCCTCTGGGGCGGGCGGGGCGGAAGTGGGCGGCTTGATGTCGAGCGTGGCGGGCGGCGAGGGCGAAGACGTCTGGCTGCGCAGGACAGAGCCCAGCAGCGACAGCGGGTTGTTCAGAAACGAAGCATTTGCGGCGGCGGCGGGCGACGCGGGCGAGTGGTCGTGGCCGTGGCCGTGGGCGTGGCCGTGTTTGGCGGCATCGGCGAACATGTCGAGCAGCAGCATGGCTGGTTCAGGCTACCGCGACGGTGGTGATGGGAGTAGCAGTGGCGAAGGGGGCGCGATGGGCATGCTGCAAGGCGGCGCATTAGCATAATAATACGACGAGAGCATGGCCACAAGGAGAGGGGCCTTGGGCGGCGCAGGGGACGCCATTGCTCTTATGAGGGCTGCAGCCAAAGGGCTGTGCGCGCGAATGCGAGGGTGAAGGTCGAGGGCGAGGGCCTGGGGGGGGGGGGCGGCGCACGGGGCGCGAGTGAATGGGTGGTGGGCACTTACAAGCCACAGGCGGGCGTCGAGCTGAGCAATGCAGGGGAGGCGTGGCTAGCACAGCGCATGCACAGCTCCACCACCACTCTTGATTGGCACTGCTAGTATCGAGCAGCAGTAGGGAGCAGTGGCAGTAGTGGGAGGCGAGGGACAGCAGCAGCAGCAGCAGCAGCAACAAGAACAACAACAACAGCAGCAGCCAGGAGGATCACAGCTGAATTGGAGGCGGCGGCGGCGGCGGCGGCGAGCAGAGTGTGCCAACAAACAAGGGCTGCGTGGGGTCGAGGCGAGCGTCGATGTCGATGTTGGTGTCGATGTCGATGTCGATGTCGATGTCTCAGGCAATTGATGCGCGCGGTGCGTGTGCGTGTAGGTCGATAGCGGGCGGACGCAATGGGCTGGGCCGGATGGTCGGTTCGTCCGATGGCGTGGTATTCTGCGCAGTGTTTTGTCCAGCTGACGAGAGCTCGGGCTCGGGCTCGGGCTCGGAAAAAAAACACAATGGAGGGGTGCGGATGACGGAGGCCGGGGCAACCGAAGATCAGAATCACGCACGCTTACTCGTAGCGTGGAGCTAGAGGGGCGAGGAGCAGCGGGGCCTTGCAGAACGAGTTGCAGGATTCGGCAGAGGGCGTGTCATAGTCGGTGAGAGAGGGGCTATTCCTCGACGGGACGTGAGCAGGCCGCCGTGGGAGTGGTTTTGCAGGTGTCGTATAGGTGTGGCATGATGGCGAGGGGTGTGAGCGTGAGGGAGTGCGTGTAGTAGGTAGGCGTGGTAGTGTATCTGTGTAGCATGTTACTGGGTGCAGAATCCCGCACGCAGGCAGCCATGCACACAATACCGTTATGGCTGTATCGTTCGCACCGCCTGCAGCAGCCGCGAGCACGAGCGGAGTTTCTCGTCGCCCCGGCAGCTGGGGAGGTGGGACAGCAGCGATCGGACCGCGGCGGATATGGCTGCAGCATGGCAGTTGCAGCGAAGACGAGGGCGAAGAAGATGTTGCGTGTTCTGGGAGCTGGTTGCGAAGAGCCGGGGGCGTGGGTGGTGATGGCCGGTAAGCGGGCCCGCACGCGGCGAGTCAGGCCATGTATGTCCTGTACTAGTGCGCGTAGTGGGAGCAGCAGATATTACAGCAGGTGGATGGTGAGACTGCAGCAGGCCCTGGCAGCCGTGGCGCGTGTCGTGGGTGGGAACGGGGGGGCAGCTCGTCAAAGGCGGCCGCCGGCGACCAGAGAAATGGCCCGGCGCCGGCGCATCCAGCCATATCGACGGTGGTTGCTGTTTCTGCTGTTCCTGTTTTCCCTGGCCAGCCCCCAAATGGAACAAACAGCTGGCCAAGGCGTCGCTGCTCACCCGCTGTCCGATAGCCTCGTCCGTTGGTTTGCCCACCATGGCGGCCACCTGAGTCCCGACGTCCGCCTTGTCCATAGCGACGCCCATGGCTTTCACATGCGTGCGCTGGCGCCCCTGGCCTCGCCCCTCATCGCTAGGTGTCCCCTCAAGCTGACGCTCTCGCTGCTCAATCTCGATCCTGCAGAGGACGCTGTGCTACCCGTTGAGAGCGCCCTGCAAAAGCTGCGAGGCCAAATCCCGGACCACATCTTGACATATCTCATGTTGATTGAGCAGCGCAACAAGGGAAAAGACTCGCCGTGGTACCCTTATCTAGCATGTCTGCCGGGTCCCCAGGCCATGGGCACGCCGCTTTGGTTCGACGACGCCGACCTGGCCTTTCTCGCCGGCACCTCGTTGGCGCCTGCTGCAAAAGAAAGAAAGGCCGAGCTGCACCAGCAATGGGAGCACGCCGTTGCTGTCATGAGGAAATCTGGCTTGCATCTTGCTGACACCGTTGACCTGTAAGTTGCTTGACAAAATGGTGCTCGTGAGTGGCCTGGCGTGCAGTAGTCCATGTCAGCTCGACCGGATGCGTCGTAACTGGTATTAGGTGACGCTTCAAAGCCCCCCGCGGATAAGCATTTGGCTGGCCTTCTCTGCCTGAACATCAGCCACGACGACACAGCCCGCTAACGCCGCCCAGCGAATCGTTGCAATGGGCTGCCACCATTTACACGTCGCGTGCATTCATCTCCACTCACATTTTGCCCGGCAGAGACACGATACCCATGCTTTTTCCAGTCATCGACATTCTGAATCACTCTGTCTCGGCCAAGGTGGAGTGGGATTTCCAGCCTCGCCAGTCGTTTGCGCTCAAGTGTCTCGAAGCAGCGTCGATTCAGCCTGGCCAAGAGCTGTTCAACAACTATGCGCCCAAGCAAAACGATGAGCTGCTCCTCGGCTACGGCTTCTGTCTTGAGGATAACCCAATTGAGCAGTTTGCCTTGAAGCTTGCATTTCAGCCCCAGCTGCAGCAATATGCGCAGCAACTGGGTCTGCTAGACGCCAACAACGTTCCTTTTGGCATGTGCACAGACTTCCTTGCGACTGATCCCAACAAAGAGCAGCACTTTTTGCGCGCCAAAGACCACCCGTTTGGGCGTTATCAGAACCACGTTCCTTTTTTCCGCGGCATACCCCCGTATATTGTGCATTTCTTCTTCATCCAAACCATCATCACCTCAGAAATAGACGTGAATAGCATCGACGTTGCACGCCCAGGAGGCAGGATCACGCTACAGGTCTTGGTACTCTTGCATCAGGCGCTAGAACAGAGGTGTGGCCCCCTCCCGCTGCACCTGGAGCAGTCGCCCAGAAACGACAAGCAAAAGTACGCAAAGATTTACCGCGATGGCCAAGCCCGCGTCATTCATTCGGTGCGGCGCGAGCTTCAGGCTACCATAGCCAAGCTGCGAGCATCAACCAGCCAAGCCTCGCCGCCAATCTTGCATTCGCTACCCGACGCACTGGATGCTTTTGAACACAGCTTTCCTATAGCCGCAGCAAAGTTTATAGCTGCCCTCGCGCAGCACGGCTTGCACACGTCGGACAAGGACGCTCTGAAGTGGACATTGCTACTTGCCGTCCTCATGGCAACCATGCTGACGGCTCAAGATACATCCGACGCTCCGCTCTTCGGTCTCCTTCGCAGCCTTTGTGTCCGTCACGCGCTTCCCATGCTCGAGGACGGCATCGAGGATGTTGAAACATATACATTTGTAGACGCGAACCTTGCAGACTTTGTGCACCTACCTTCTGCCGATCCCCGCGCTGCGCCGAGCGATGTTCTAGACGACGTTGGTCTCACGTTTGTAAATCAGCCTGCTCATGGGTCTGCGCCCGTCTTTATTAGCGGCCGTACCGAGCACCTGGGCGCGCGCGTCGTCATGTGGGCCATGAGCGTCGTGGACCGCCATGTAGTGCCTGTGTTTGAACACGGCCGGGTGAGCCAATGCTTGTATGCTGCACCCCAAGAGAGCGAAACGTGGATGTATGAGCATGTCGAGTAGCCAGATTCGCATTACATGGGAGCATCTAAATAGATGTGCTAGGCTGCATCGAGCAACAACATGATAGACACCTGGGGTGAATGTTTGAGCGCACTATGTCACCCCATTCGTCTCACGCAACAACATCATTCGCTTTCCTTTCCCTCTGCTCTTCGTCCTTGCCCACGCCTCCCATCCTCTGATGCACCCGCCGCAAAACCTGCCTCAACTCGTCCAAGAAGCGATCCACCTCCTTCTCCGTCCCCACCGTTATCCTCAAACACCCCAGGCAACCATATTCCTTCCCCCTAAACCTTACCACGACGCCTTTTTCCTCTGCCAAGCCCTCGTACACGGCCAGCGCTGCCTCGTTCGATGGCTTGCCGCCCTGCTCCGCCGGCCCATCGAGCACCTGGTAAAGCAAAAAGTTGGACTCGGTCCCGCCGTGCAGCTGCCCAATGCCAGGTATGCTCTTCATTTCGCTCATCAACCGCTCGCGCTGTGCCACAATCATATCCTTGTTCCTGCGCATCACCTCGAGGTGCTTGGGGCTGAGTGCCGCGCGTGCAAGCTGGCTTGTAGGATTCGGAATGTTGTACGGCGCCTTCATGTTGTTGAGTATCTGCGCGACGGCAGCGTCGGCAAAGGCGGCGCCCAGGCGGATGCCCGCGAGACCAAATGCCTTGGAGAGCGTCTGCATGACGACGAGGTTGGGCCATTCGCTCACCCATTCTGCCAGGCTGGTCCCGTCGGGCGAAAAGTCAATGTAGGCTTCGTCAACAACGACAATGCCGTTCCACGAGTGCTCGAGCACCTGCTGGATATCCTGTTTGTTGAGGAGCTTGCCCGTCGGGTTGCCCGGCGAACAGAAGTAGGCGAGCTTGATGCTTGTGTCGCTATCGAGCGCCGCCAGGATCGCGGGTACGTCGACATCGAAGCTGGGTAGTTGGAGCGGCACCTTGACCAGCGCAACGTCATTGATTTGTGCCGACACGCTGTACATGCCGTACGTGGGCGGGCATGTTAGGATCTTCTCCTTGCCCGGCACGCAAAACGCGCGGATGAGCGCATCGATGGCTTCGTCCGAGCCCACGCCTACAAACAGGTTCGCCGGCGTAATCTTCTTGGCCGTGTGCGTGTGCGTGTTGCGCAGATTGCAGAGCTGCTGCTTCAGCTCTTCCTGGTGCCTTGGTACCAGCATTAGTACCTTTGCACCCGCGACACCAGACAGTACCTACGGGTCCGGGTAGCGGTTCAGCCCCAGTAAGTCGACGTCAATCGCGTACGAAGAATCACCTGTGCCATTACCATTTATCTTGTTGTCCCCTGCCAGCGCCAGTCCAGGCCCATACGCGTTCTCGTTTGCATCGAGCAGAATGTTGGTTCCGTCGTCTTTGTAGTCACTGCAGCGCCGCGTGAGTAAGAAAAAAAAGTGTCCCCTAGATTCCGGGCGTCATTGTGCATCACCTACTCGCGCGCGCACCGGTACGGCTCCAACGCGAGAATATTCGGTCGCGCGCATGTCTGCAGATTGAACGCCGTGTTTCGAGCTGCCATTGCTTCTGTGTTGCCGTCACCGACACCGATGCGAGGCCTAACAGTTGCGGGTCGCGGGTCGCGGATCGCGGGGTGGTAACTTTTTTGTGTGCCGCGGGGCAAATGCCTAGGTACTTTACCTCTACTTACCGCCGTTGTCGGGAGTCATCCATGATTATAGTTGCACTGGTTGCTTTTAGCTTGCAGCACCATAAACTAAGACCCTTTTCTTACACCTAAAAAAATCTGATCGAAAAAATGCACCGTCTACATCGTACTGCTAATCTATATCACTGCGAATGCAAATGGTAATGGACTGCATCGTGGATGCAGTAGGTAGATATGTAGAAAGAATACTTCTGGAGCAAGAAAAAGTTACCCAGCATAAGACTGGATAAGTATGTCAGAGAAATGTTCTGCTTAAGTACTCGATTTCATGCATATCCTACAGAAATAACAAGTCGATTTGTAAAACATGCCAACCGCCGCCCCAACGAGTGCGTCTTTCCCTTGGTCATTAGCATGAGTCAGTTCCTTCCATCTGCAAACCCCCATTGGTCATCTGTAGGTCAATTCAATCCCTCTACATATTAGTTCTATCTCGTCATTCTTCCATCAATCCGATATGGTCTAGTGGCTAGGATTTGCCGCTCTCACTTGCAGAGTCAGTTCACTTGTTTCTCAAACAGTGCCGGCAAGGCCCGGGTTCGATTCCCGGTGTCGGAAAATGTTTCTTTTGCTGTTTTTGTACCTTTTTTTGCGGCTTCTTGTGATGTGGAGGGCGGGCGGTGGTGTGGGTGGGTGAGAAATATTTTTGCGCCCGGACCAGCGCTGCACGTGATGAGGTACGAGCTTAGTCTGTAATGTACTATTCAGAAACTGATCAATGCAGTGCTTCAATGGTAGACTGTAACGGTGGGCTTTGGATATTCATGTTAGAGACTGGCTGTGGGTGAACTGGTTTGTACTGTTACGTGATTTAAGTCATGTTAATTTTTATTATATCTGAATGTTAGTTTAGTCCATTGTTGTAACGATGTTACAACTTCGCCAAGTATTGAGCCAATCCCAGAGCCGGATCGGAGGAAGTACCTGCCGCCCTTCATCAGCCATTCGCCCGAGGTCGGATCCGAATTCGGACCCGACTAGGATAGGTATATATTGAGACACTCCCTGTAGCTAGCTCTGTAGACTTTTGATATCCTTTCGTACAAGGCCTATAGGTGGCTTGTTGAATCTAGGCTCTTTGTGATCCCACGCACTCCCATATGCCTCTGAGTGATCCTACGACCGAAACAGATCCGACCTGCCTTACCTGCGCCGTTACATTATATCAAAAGTCTCGTCCCAGCCGGTGACGGCTTCTAAACAATATCGCAGCTGTTTGTTCGAGATCACGTCCAAGCCCCAAAGTTATCCGGAACCAATCCGAGTACTTACACGATCACATCCGACATTCATTTTAGGCAGGATCCCATAGATCTCCTGTCGACCGAGGCCTTTGGGTTTGGAACTTCTGCGCTCCTCGCGAGGCAGATTACTTCGGAAAAGTCGCGTAGAGTGCGCCAAGGTAGAGACACGGAGACTACCAATAACCCATCAACCTCAGAGCAATCGCTGAT
>NW_007359914.1:2823404-2824353 GCF_000359705.1 Exserohilum turcica Et28A | reverse complement strand
CCCTGTAGCTAGCTCTGTAGACTTTTGATATCCTTTCGTACAAGGCCTATAGGTGGCTTGTTGAATCTAGGCTCTTTGTGATCCCACGCACTCCCATATGCCTCTGAGTGATCCTACGACCGAAACAGATCCGACCTGCCTTACCTGCGCCGTTACAATTGTGTTTCTGAACTTATTCTAAGACAATAATATCACATATTGCACACGTAATACACGGATATACCGTAGCTATACAATCATTCTGCACGTTAAGTAGATCTATTAAACTCTCCTAACACTAAATAAAAACATTTCCTTATCACACAAATTCAACATAAGCAAGTTTTTCTCGACGCAGAAAGAGAGCTAGAATCTGGTTGCAACTATTTTAGGTGGTATTGATATTCTATGTATATTGTTATGGTACGATCCCTAGCAGAAAACTGTAAGGTGCCAAAAGGTATTGTATTACATGAAGAGAGTATCCAAGTGTACTCCTCTAACGTACTTATAGGAGTCTTGTCTCAGTCTATACTATTATAGAAGTAGGCGTAGCCTAATCCTTAACATATATTGCTTTTTATTCTTCTTTAGGTCATTTATACCCACTTAAACAACAGATATGACGTTGTAGTAGGGTAAACGATAAAGGTTAGCAATAAGGCGCCATATCCAACACTCGATACACAGTGATCAGGCATGATAGCATACTATACACACACTTCTGTTGAGTATTGTGAATTCTTGAAACTTCGGCCTTAGAGTGCCCACAAAAATCTCTACATGGTATTTGTAGGGATTAGACGATATCAAGATCAATAGGGGCAAAACATTCTCGTCCTCCGAGTAAATAAAGCACTGTGCTAATACCGAGGGAATATGAGTAAAATGACATATGCCGTCCCCTTACAATCATCGATTTCAACTACTAGGTTTGCGGGTATATATATATATATATATATATAGTAGT
>NW_007359914.1:2725128-2823291 GCF_000359705.1 Exserohilum turcica Et28A | reverse complement strand
GTCGGTAGTATATATATATATATATATATATAGTGAGCGTTGAAAAGCAAGGGAAAATAAGCCTAGTTTAGCTGTATAGTGCTACGAAAATCCAGACAAGTCTAGCTTCCATCAAATACAAGACATCTCACATCTAATTATGAGCCATTCGGTACTGGAACTCGAGTTCTTCTAGTGAGCAGTAGAATTGGAGTACCAATAATGAGGCGGTTGGACCATATGACGCCTGCATTCCAAGGGGAGATGAGGTATTTGGACGGTGGAGTGAGCGGAACACGAATTCTAGGGCTTCGACCAATATCAATGCCACCAATGGCTGAGACCTGTACTGGTAAGAGGCCTTTACTAGACTTGTACTGATAGTTTACAATCAATTGGTAGCGTATGTCTTCTACTCCATGAAAATATGATATTCCCACGTTATCAGTGCTGGGTAAAAACAGACATCTATATGTTTCCTACAAGCACCTGTACTCCGCATATAAATGGAACAGATTCTAGCTGTAAGTGCTCCGCCAGAACAACCCGTAGTACTGCAAAATTGGTGGGTTTTTGTTTATGCTTTGGACACCTCACCTGTGGTACCCAGACTGTAACACGATACAAAGATTTCTCAAAAACGAGCAAACAGCTTTACTGTAAGGGATTATTGCTATCCAGATCACCTCAAAAGCAGTGTTCATGGGGTCATTTGGCAAAAGCATTTGAGATGCATGCTTGATGGATACCAAAATAGCGCTTGTACGATGAAGAAAGGACTACCAGAGTTCTCTTGGCCTGAACGACTATGATATTGCAACAAGTGGATCTTGGATTGGATGACTGTATAAAAACATCATGACTTTTCTAACACCTGATTCCCCTGCGATTCTCCAATTCTCCATTTCCCAGCCCTACGCTAAGTACTATTCACAACCAGCTCACCCCTTCTTATCCCACTATCCATCTCGCTACGTTGGGCTTGGTCATTTAATCGCAGAGTTCAAGCGTTATATCCGCCTCGCCATTGAGATAGGCGGCAGTGTAGTCCGGCTCTGGCTCTCCCATCCAAACAATCTCCTCCAAAGGCTTTCCCTCAGTGTTGTGAATGCGAAGCTTACGTCCCCAAAAGTCAAACCCCTTCACCGTGCTCAAGCTGTAGTAGAGTCCAGCGTGTTTGTCCCAAGAGTATCCCATGATCAGAATGGGATCGTTGTTGGAGCGACCATCTTCATACATGGTTATTTGGACAGAAACTCCAATACCGTTATCAGTGGGCTTCTGCTCCTCTGAAAACGTATAACCAGATGCTACTTTTTGAACAAGACCAGCTTTGCCTTGGACGGAGTTCACCCAAACAGGGAAGCCACAATTGTTATGCACCTTGGCCTGAGCTGCGAAAGCCATGCTGGCTGAGAGTGCCAAGGTACCGATGAGCATTGGAAGGTGCATTTTGGCAGTGGGCGTTCGAGAATTGATAGAGGAGAGCTAATGAATGAGCAACAGCTTCTGGTATTGATGAAGAATGCTGTGGATGTTCAGGGATATTCGGAGATTCAGTCTCTTCTTATATGTGTTGGGAACGCCTTCAAAAGCCAATTGTGCCCTCTGCCGTTTTTGTATCCAACATAGCAGCCAAAGGCAGCAGGCTTTGGAAGCTGGTATCACGAGGCTACCCAGATGTAGGTTCCTATACTGAGTGTAGCGTACAGTACCATGCCACTGGGTCCACATGTTTGATGCGGGGCAAGGCCTGTTCCACTGAAACGATTCTAGCACCACTCTTCTACAGTGGTACTACAAGTAGCACAGCCATGTTTTTGAAGTCGTATGTTCTTGTAACCGGTAAATGCATTTAACCGTGCCGTCTGTGTATAAGCAGCGAATGGCTCATGAGTATTTGACGGAACGGCAACGCAGACACTGCACTGCCACTGGCCAACGCGTGACCGACGGGAGCAAACGGGTCAGTAGAAGTTCTACGCGTCAATATGTTGTGGCAGAAAGTCATCACAATCGAGAGACGAGTGTTCCTACTATGGTTCTGTCAACTGCTAGGATGCGGGTAAGTACTTGTACCTAGACGTTACAGCAGCTTCGTTTGTTGTTACCAAATTGCCAGTAGCCTTCCTAGCCAGGCTTCCAGGTTGCGACGGTCAAATTCAAGGGTATTGTTCCATTGATTCATATTCTCCTACAATATGACCCTATTTCGTGGTAGAAGACCTCTTATGTCATTGATAGATGTTTCCTTTGTATAGCATTGGTACTTATTAAGTGTCGCAGTATATAGAGTCTCTAACTGAAGAGGTTGGAGATTCATCTTTGTCTTTCGACATGCAGTATGGCCCGGCAATCAAAATATCATGATCCAATCATGAGAACGTAACAAGATGACTTCGACGGCCATGCTACTACATAAGAAGCTTCACTTTGGCATTTTCAAGTCCATTAAAGCTTTAGCTACCTTTTAAATCAGGTATATTTGGTATAATATGTTAAATTGTAAGAGAACATATAGGTCAATTAGCGCTTAAAAGATTTGTTGTAGTGCAAAAAGGTCAACCTTCTGCACCATGCAGAAGGTAGAGTAGATATCCCAACATTCATAGCTATTAGCTAGACGCATGCTAAGATGTTAAGAATCTCCCTCTTAAGCTGCATCAGCTGAGCCGTCTGGTTGAATAATGAATACTACAATAGCCAGAGCAGCCAGAGCAGCCAGAGCAGCGTCACTGCCAGAACGACCAGAACGATCAGAAACGCCTGAATGGCTAGAGCAGCGTGGTAACAGCCAACACAGACTATATAGAAACTACAGCCAGAGCAGCCAGAAACTGCAGAACAATCGGTACAACAAGAACAGCGCGACGGCATAGCTACTCAAGCTGCATCGCTTTTCAGCATCGTAACGGGCTATAGGAATGTTTATACTAAGTACACATTGTATGTGAACCTGATAGACGACAGGAACCCGTTCAACTTTGTCGATGTATTTTTTTTTAGATGTGACACCCATATCCAATTCGCGCAAAAACAGAAAATCATACTCGATACATACTAGCTGGTGACAGCAGAAAATACTGTGCCTTCAAGCATCTCAAATGCAGCGGAAAAAAGCATCATATTTTTCTGAACATGTTTTGTAAGAACATTGATCCAAAGAGAATTGGCCGCTAAATCGCTGTTGGAATTTGTTATATGTTATATATTTTTCTCATAAGCTGACTAAACAGGCAATTCAGTAGAATGAGCAAGTTAATCTCTAGTTATGCTCCACTAAAAAAAACCCCCAATTAAAACTTTGGTTGTTACACCTGAGACAATGAGCAAGAACAATTCAGCTCAAAAACAATTCCTGGGCGCATTCCTGTTTGGCGGCAACAGTTCGGCCATGCAATTGGCTTGAGAGATGTCGGCAATCGGCGTTCTACCCAGGCGCTAAACCCCATTCGGAATGCTCCAAGTGATGCGATGCGAACGCTCGTCTGCCAGACTAATTCACTCTTGTAAACGATACCCAAGTGTCTACCTACTCCATGGCTTGAAGCCGGTAACCATCTACGATACGAGGCGCAAACTATATCCCGGGCTAGTAGACGGCACGATCAGATTTTCACCGCGCCAGACCTAAACACGACAAAAGACTGGCGGCACCCTGTGGCCATCCTAGCCCAGCAGACGACGACGAAGCGCGACTCCAGAACGCATCCAAAGCCTACGCTGTCGCCATGGTTCGCAATGGAAGTCCGTCACCGGCGGACAACTTTTCGCTAGGCCATTCAGCGACATCCCCTCAACCGCAACCCTCGAAGCGCGATAAACGGCGCAACATGCTCGCGGAGAAGCTTGCGGAAATGATGGCATCCTTTTCTGACAACAGGGACAGCCATTATCGCGCTCAGCTTGCTGCGCTACAAGCCGACATCAACCTGATTATGAAGGCGGATCCTTATGCGAATCAGCCGCTCGAGGATAACGGCGAAGAGGCGGCGGAGCTCATCTCCCAGATTATGGGCAACAACGTGCCTTCTGCCCTAAGTGCTGGTACCGATTACATTGCGCAATGCGGAAAGCACTACTCGCGCTTCGTGGACGCTGTGAACGATGCGATGGAGGAACGGGATTACAACCTCACCATGCTCTGGGTAAGCGCCCCCTACCCTCTGCTGGCTAACACGGCACGTTAATCGCATTATTATACAGAACAAACACGAGAACACGAAGAACGAAATCGAAAACTCGCACTACTACAAAGTCCAAATCGCCGAGGAAGAGCACAAGCTGCTGGCCGCGACCATCCGCGAACGTCTTGTCGCAAGCATACAACAGCGAACAAACCGACTGAAGCGGGAAAAGGAGCAGCTTGATTTGTCTGACAGCAACGCCATGCTCCTCCATCCAAACCAATTCAGCATTGGAAACCCTGCCAGCCCCGGAGGTCCGCAAGCGCCACGGAAAACAAGGAGGACAGGGCACAAGTTTGGGGATGCGGAAGAGCTTGCTGCGGCCAACGAACACAAGCGCAAGCGAAAGCTATTCGAAGACCAGGACAACGATTCTCCCGGGGCATCTGGTCGAGTTGAAATGGGGGTTGGGTCTCCGTTCCGCGAGGCCAAGGCGCGTACTGTCAATGCCCAGTTCGAGTCATCTGCCTACTCTCTGGAGCGCTTGTTCACTGAAAAGGAGCTCAACATGGCTATGAACCAGGCTACAACAGCCGCGTCTCACTTTTTCGCGAAGATGAAAAACACCGAAGCCACACCGCAAGAAGCAGCCACCAACGGTAACACCAACGGCACCAACGGCGAGCATGCTTCTGAAAACGGCGATGCCATGGATCAAGACCAAGATTCAGACGAAGTACCGGGTGCAACTGACATGGCGCGCCAGCATTCGTCGAACCCACACGCCACGCGCGGTGCTACACGCTCTGCGCTCAATCCCACAGCCGCCATTGTGAGTGGGCAAATACCGCCATTCATCTACAACCCGCCTTTTGTTCTGGATGCAAAGATTTTCCAAAAGATCAACGCGTCGGCACCACCCCCGCCCTCGCTCTCGGCACATGATGTTGAACAGGATTTGAAGCTCATGCTACGGGAAGCACGACCAGACGATGATCTCAACGAGAAACTCTTGCAGGCCGCATGCCACCCTGTTAAAGCACGGGATTACCAGGTCCAGCCCCCGAATTTTTCGGAGCCAGTCAACGAAATGACGAGTGCCCTTCGAAGTACCGCACCACATCTGGAGGTAGGCACAGGCTTGGGCGGCGTGCCTATGAGCGCGCAGAGCAGTGCTGCAGGATGGTCAGAAGGAGGCGGAAACACGCCGATAGGACGGAATGGAGAGGCAGGTGGCCATGTTGGTGGTGTTGCGATGGCACGGACGGCCAGCGGCAGTGGAAGGGGGCGTGGGCGAGGACGGGGAGGTGGTTAGGCCTCATCTCGGTCCTCGACATGCTGCTCTGCTTGGACCATCATTGGCTGTCGGTCTCATATTATACCCATGTTGGCGTTTGGGCAATCAGCATCTGCGGCGTTGGGCTGCTGGATATTGCATACATGTGTCGATTTTTTGCTGGGTTCTTTGTCATCGTATGTGCTTCGGAGATGCTAGAAGCGGGAGACTCGTGGCGATGAGGCAACGCCCGAGGGGGTGTGGTTGTTTGCCGTGGTTTTCCTATACTTTACCCTAGCAGATGTGGATATGCAGTAAAACATGGCGTTTTAGCAATAGTCGAAGCATGTTCTTGGATGCAGACCACAATAGGTGTATGCAATGTCCCTTGTCTATTCGATCCAGAGGTTGACCGTGGTATCAACGCATGTGCATAAGGAGCAGTACCAAGCTGAGGGCGCTGAATCGTAACAGGTATCAGACACGTCCATGTTCAGGGGTAGGGCTGCGCCTGATGTCGTTCGATGGCGGTGGAAAAGCAGCAGGTGGCATTGGAAGGTACAAGAAGCGGCCGGTTGCCATGGGCGGCCACGAGCAGTGGGCCCGGTATGGCGGGGCAGCTCGCTTAGACCACCGGATTGGGGGCATGGTGGGGTGAGGGTTCCGTCATCGCATGGCAAAGTCGAGCGTGCTTTGGGGGGGCGAGGAAAGAGGCAGCCACGCCATGCCCACCGACGGTCGCGATTGCTGCGTTGGGCTGGGTGATCAAGCGGCACAAGCGCTGCTCACTGTGGATCCAACACCCAGCATTCGCCCCCAGTGAAGCCGCCAGGCAGTTGTTTCTAGTGGGTCGCAGAGCTTGCGGGAAGATTCTGGTTGGAGGCTTGGCACGTCGAAGCCGCTGGAATTCTGTAGAAACAACACGCTCCAAGGCAATACAAAAACTGCTCCGCCGCCGCCTGCACCTGTCTCCTCACTACACAACCCAAATCAACTCCAAAAGTCACAAAGCCTCACACACACGAAGTCTCTGACTTGTGAGCATCTACGATTTTCCTTGTACTTTTGATACCCCCCACTACACACACGACAAGCCGCACATCATGGCACCCGCGATCGGAATTGATCTAGGAACCACATACTCATGTGTAGGCATCTTCCGAGATGACCGCATTGAGATCATCGCCAACGACCAGGGTAACCGCACAACACCCTCGTTTGTGGCCTTCACGGACACTGAGCGTCTCATCGGTGACTCTGCAAAGAACCAAGTCGCCATGAACCCCGCCAACACCGTCTTCGATGCCAAGCGCCTCATCGGTCGCAAGTTCGCCGATGCAGAGGTTCAGGCCGACATGAAGCACTTCCCCTTCAAGGTCGTCGACAAGGGTGGCAAGCCTGTTATTCAGGTTGAGTTCAAGGGCGAGGAGAAGACCTTCACACCAGAGGAGATCTCATCCATGGTCCTGACCAAGATGAGGGAGACTGCAGAGTCCTACCTAGGTGGCACTGTTAACAATGCCGTTGTTACTGTCCCTGCCTACTTCAACGACTCCCAGCGTCAGGCTACCAAGGATGCTGGTCTTATTGCTGGCCTTAATGTCCTCCGTATCATCAATGAGCCTACTGCTGCTGCTATTGCTTATGGTCTTGACAAGAAGACCCAGGGCGAGCGTAACGTCCTTATCTTTGATCTTGGTGGTGGTACTTTCGATGTTTCCCTCTTGACCATTGAGGAAGGTATCTTCGAAGTCAAGTCCACTGCTGGTGACACTCACTTGGGTGGAGAGGACTTCGACAACCGTCTTGTGAATCACTTCACGATGGAGTTCAAAAGAAAGCATCGCAAAGGTTAGTATGATTTTTTTTGCTGTAGTATTTTTTCTTTTACCCTAGCTGCCCGGCTCCTTTACCCGAGCTGCCCGGCTCCTTTACCTGAGCTGCCCGATTTCTTTTACCTTCCATGGAATTTTCGCTCACCTGAGCTGCCCCACTTCCTGCGCTGTAGTCTGGCACTAGGCGATTCTTTCTGATTCCATTACGTCAACCCCACACCGCTTGTCCTGTATCACCGCCTTGTTGTACCTTTTCTACCCCGCAACACCACGGTTTCTCTGGGCTGCTCCTTCCTCAACCTCCTGGGTCCTTCCTCAAGCATCGCAAAGCATCGGCCCACCCCCCACCCAGGCTCTTCTACGCCCTTCTTGTGGCGCTTTCCAGCCCTTTCGATGCTCGTCGATGCTCGTCGATGCAGTTCCATGCGTCATGGCGGAATTCCAGGATCTAGCCAACAGGAGAGGGACGGCGTGGTATAAAAGCCATGCCGCCGTCAGCTGTTGAGGTCTGCACACCATCAGTCCAAAATTCGCTGGCTCCACCACCAAAATCGCGACATCAATGGGACTAGCAGCATTCGCCCTGAGCGTGTTCCTGCTTGATGCCATCTGGGCTTGTATCCATCATGCATCCGGCTGGATCAACCCTGACTACCCCAACATTTTCGATACTCGCGATGCACTGGACACCATCTTCTTCCTCTGTCGGCTTCGATTTGCTCCTGGTCTGCTGGCTTGCCTTCGCTCAGCTACTCCGCCAACGATTGCCTGGTTCAAGTCTCCGCCTGCTCATGTGCCGGCTCATTCCTGGGGTGTCTACGTCGTTCTCGAAAAGGCCGGCTACATTCCGCTCATTTACGTGGGGTCTGGCACTGCTTGGCTGTATGGTGTCCGCAGGCGTTTCCAGGACTACAAGGCGAAGAGGACCCTTCCGCTGTACGTTGAAAAGGCCCTCGACGCTGGCTACGAGATCACCCATTTCCGCCTCCTGGTCACCTGCCCTAAGCCTTTTACTGGCGTCCTGTCTGTCTATCGGACACTCATTATCACGCTCGAAGCAGTCTTCACGGTCCTCTTCTCGGCTCTCAGGAACCGGTCCAAGTCCTACTCCTTCCCGGACATCTGCCCATAGCGTGGTCAGACCTTCGAGTATGACGGCCTATGCTCCCACAACCCCCTCGTGGAAGGTATCCCTGGTCTCGAGGAATCCGGTGCTGAAGTCCAGGCGATCCGGCGAAAGCGCGAGGCTGAATACCAGTACGTCTATCAGCGTGTGTTGCGAAAAAATCCCACCCCGGATTCAAGGAACGCATGCGCATCCACAACCGCAAACAAGCAGCTGGTACCAGGGGACGCCAGCGTAAGGCCATTGCAAACAAGACTTACCGATGCGATGCGTGCGATGTCAACTGCCGTGATGCAGCCTCCCTCCGTGTGCACAATGAAACGAAGCGACACATCACCACGGTCCTCTACAAGCGGGACAAAGACAAATATTTCAATTGCGGAACCTGTCCAACCCTGCCGCGCTTTAGATATCTCTCCGACTTCAAGGCTCACTGCAAAGGAGTCAGGCACTTGGGCTATCTTGACTGGTGCCTGACATAACTTTCACACTTTGCAGGACAATACACTAACATTTCTATAGACTTGACCTCGAACGCGCGTGCCCTCCGTCGCCTGCGAACCGCCTGCGAGCGCGCCAAGCGAACCTTGTCATCTTCGGCGCAGACGTCCATAGAGATCGAGTAAGTTTTCCTTTTGCCAGCCAAATACCGGAACTTTTACTGACTTGGCCAGTTCCTTGTTTGAGGGAATCGATTTCTACACCTCCATCACTCGTGCCCGTTTCGAAGAACTCTGCCAGGACCTCTTCCGCTCCACCATGGAGCCCGTCGAGCGCGTTCTCCGCGATGCCAAGATCGACAAGTCTTCCGTCCACGAGATCGTCTTGGTTGGTGGATCCACCCGTATCCCCAAGGTCCAGAAGATGGTCTCCGACTTCTTCAACGGCAAGGAGCCCAACAAGTCCATCAACCCCGACGAGGCTGTTGCCTACGGTGCTGCCGTCCAGGCCGCTATCCTCTCTGGCGATACCTCCTCCAAGTCGACCTCCGAGATCCTGCTGCTCGATGTTGCGCCGCTCTCCATCGGTATTGAGACCGCTGGTGGTGTCATGACTCCTCTGATCAAGCGCAACACCACCATCCCCACCAAGAAGTCCGAGGTCTTCTCTACCTTCAGCGACAACCAGCCCGGTGTGCTTATCCAGGTCTACGAGGGTGAGCGTGCCCGCACAAAGGACAACAACTTGCTCGGCAAGTTCGAGCTCACTGGCATTCCCCCTGCGCCCCGCGGTGTTCCTCAGATCGAGGTCACCTTCGACGTCGACGCCAACGGTATCATCAACGTCTCTGCTCTCGAGAAGGGCACCGGAAAGACCAACAAGATCGTCATTACCAACGACAAGGGCCGTCTCTCCAAGGAGGAGATTGAGCGCATGTTGGCCGAGGCCGAGAAGTACAAGGCTGAGGACGAGGCTGAGGCTGCCCGTATCGCCGCCAAGAACGCTCTCGAGTCGTACGCCTACTCGCTCCGCAACACCCTCAACGACTCCAAGGTCGACGAGAAGCTCGATGCTGGCGACAAGGAGAAGCTCAAGGCCGAGATCGACAAGACGGTTGCTTGGCTCGACGACAACCAGACCGCCACCAAGGACGAGTACGAGTCTCAGCAGAAGGAGCTTGAGGGCATTGCCAACCCCATCATGATGAAGTTCTACGGAGCTGGTGGTGAGGGTATGCCTGGCGGTATGCCCGGTGGTGCTCCTGGCGGCGCCCACGGCGGTGCTGGCGGCGATGACGGCCCCACTGTTGAGGAGGTCGACTAAGCTGATCGCTCTAACACGGCTGTCTCTTCGTCTCCCTTTCCTTGGCATCTTTCAGCATAGACTTTTCCCGGATGGTAGTTCACGGAGTTTCACGGCTTATGAGCCTTTTCATTATGTTTCTCAATGCATCGGATGAATAACGATCAACGACACGGGAGGAAAAGTTCGGTGGTAGCATGTACTCTAATAATGGGGTTTATTATCCTGTGTAGAGAATTCTATGGCATTTCAATTACTTCAAATTGTGCTTGTGAATATTGTAGGTGTTTGAATGAGTGTGCAACCTAACCTAACCACCAAAAGTCCATACATGTTTATCCCACCACCTAAAATGATGTTAACCTGCCTACAGCAGAATGCATCGGGCAAAAGCTCAGATTAGCAACTTTAAGCAAGTATGGATGCGCTGTAGAAGATCTGTAGTCTATAAAGGTCTGTCATGTACCTCTGCCTTATAGGGGAGGCGACATGCCACCAGCTTCGACTAAGGTCCGCGCATCTGCCAGAATACCGGCATAATGGCTGTAAGCGGCCCTTCTTGACACGCGGACCAAGGAGTCTACATATATGCGAGTGTTTGTGTGTCAAGCCCGGGCGCGTAATGAAGCGAAGGGAGGCAGGAACCCGCGATTTACCATTCTAGAAACCTTTTGTAGTATATGTGCAACTTGTACCACCACCACACAAAATAGCGGATAGCAACCATGATAGCGATGATAGCACTGAGAAAATCGAAAGGATCATGATCATGGCAAGCCCTCTTGACGAGGTGTCCATGCTGCTCGCAGAGATGGACATTGTACCCGTAGCTACAAATTCTCTTGCTAGATTCATTATGTATTGTACATGCCAATATCCATCCCTATGGTATTGCCTATCATACAGCCTTGCCTTTAAAACGTTGTCATCTCATCGCATCCTCAGAAGGCCTACTAAATGCCCCTCTGACTTCTTCTCCAGGCTCCCTCTTGCGCCAGATATCCTCACTATTCGGCCCACTCTTCAAAACTCTCTCCTTTTCGCGGTACCGATCCTGCACTATGCGCTCCTTGACGTCCTGGCTACTCCTACTGTTCTTGGTACGCATGCAGAACCAAAAGTCATTCCAGTGATCTGAGCAACTTCGCAGTTGGCCATAGCGGTATACGTCGTTGAAGTGGCCGCCCAGCGAGGAGCAGTAGAAGGCGCTGTCAAAGGCGGCGCGGCAGGACATGCTGCGGGGGAGTGTGGGATCGAGCTCATCCGATGTGGACGGTTGCGTCGTGTGGTCGGCATTGGTGGACGAGGGGACGGTATTCGACGAGAACGAGGGCGGCGCGAGGTGTGGGTGGGCGGTATAAAAATCAGGGTCGTGGGGTGCTTGTGTCGACGGCTGTCGGGTGGCTGGCGTGGGTGCATCGCTGGGCTTTTGAACGGGCGATGATGTCGATATAGTCGCTGGTTGTTGTTTGGATGCGCCATCTGCGCCTGAGCCTGAAAACGGCCACCAGCCCATGCTGAGATTGCGTATGCCCAAACGTGCTTGGCTGGGGAAAGGTTTTGCTAGGTAATTCGCCAGTGACGGGGTCACGCTGGTAGCAGCTGGGCAGGGCAGTGTGGGGTGGGCTGCAACGTGGTCGGGCGTCGTCGAGTCGGTTCACAATGGCATGAACAATTAACAATTAACAGCTTGGCGTTTTTCCAAGGCGATCCGCGGGGACGGTGGGTGCGGGCAAGGAATGGAAAGACACACGCAATGGGCAGCAAATCTCCGGCGAATGAGCGCTCAGACGGCCCGCACACGTGAGCGGGAAGGCTGGATCTACGTCATGCATCGCACTTGTGCCTAACGTATAGCTGCCTGGGTCATGACTGCCACTCCTACCACTACTCTACTTTGGTTCTGTGTCTCTCTCCCTCCCTCCTCCGCCAATGTTTTGCACCATCCACTGCTGTTGAGCTTGTATTCTTTTCTAGACGCTCCCTGTGGCCCCTTCCTCATTGCGGCCTCGGTAATTCTCCAACCCCTCGCCCTGTGTCTACCCTCTACGATACCCCTTCTATAGTGCTACCGCACATTGACGGCCGTTCCCTATGACTCCACACAGTTTTACGATATAGCAATACCTGTTCGACCCCCCGACGCACACCGCCCCGCACCCCACACTCGACCCCTCCTCGTCTGACACCCGACCTGGGTAACGGTGCCACGCCGCCACCATGCTCGAGGGACTCGTATCGACGCTGCTTAATCGGTTCTTGGGCATGTATGTCCAGAACTTCGATCCAAAGCAGCTCAACGTTGGCATCTGGTCTGGAGACGTCAAACTGCGGGACCTCGAACTCCGCCGCGAAGCCCTTGACCAGCTCCGCTTACCGCTCAACGTCGTCGAAGGCCATCTTGGCTCCCTCACACTATCCATACCCTGGTCAAACCTGCGCGGCAAACCCCTCAAGGTCAACATCGAAGATGTCTTCTTGCTGGCAGCGCCAAAGGAAGATGCAGACTACGACGCAGAAGAGGAGGAGAAGCGTGCACATGCTGTCAAGATGGAGAAGCTCGACAGCGCTGAGCTGCTAAAAGAGCGAAACACAGAAGGCATGAGTGCCGAAGAGCAACAAAAGAACCAAAGCTTCACGGCAAGCTTGGTCACGGCAATTGTCGACAACGTCCAGGTCACGGTCAAAAACATCCACATCCGATATGAGGACTCAATATCCGACCCAGGGCATCCCTTTGCTCTGGGTCTCACCCTTGCAGACTTCAGTGCTATTAGCACAGACGAAAACTGGAAGCCTACCTTCATCCAGGGCACTTCCGCCTCCACGCACAAGCTGGCCACACTTGGATCGTTGGCGGTATACTGGGACACGGACGCCAAGTTGATTGGTACAGGCAAGGGCAATCAGAGCAGCGATGAGCAGCAAATCGACCGGGAAGACTTCATCGAGCAGGCGCGGGGCATGATCGCTAGAGGCGACAACCCCGATCTGGGCGATCATCAGTTTATCCTCAAGCCCATCAGTGGACGTGCTGGTTTGGAAATTGACAAGACGGGAAAAACAGACCGGGCTAAGATGAAGGCTCGACTTTTGTTCGACGAACTCGGTTTCATCATCGACGAAGATCAGTATCGTGATGCGCTGATGCTGGTCGACTTGTTCCACTACTTCATTCGCCACCAAGAGTACAAGAAGCTGCAACCAAAGTCGTCGCCCAAAGAGGATCCTGCTGGCTGGCTTCGGTTTGCAGGCAAGGCTGTACTCGACAAGATCCATGAGAAGAACCGCCGGTGGAGCTGGGACTACTTCAAAGAGAGGCGCGATGACCGGATACGGTATATTGAGCTTTTCAAGAAGAAGAAACGCGAGGAGAGGCTCGATGCCACCGAGACTGAAGACCTGGACAGACTGGAGCGGAAGCTCTCCTACGAAGATCTTCGTTTCTGGCGCTCACTAGCCCGAAACCAACTGCGCAAAGAGAATGTTGGTGTCAAGAAGCCACCGCCCAAGCAAACATGGACCTCCTGGGTCTGGGGAAGCAAGCCAGAGGAGCAACAAGAAGATGACAACACGCAGATGAGCGAGCAGCAACGAAAAGAGCTGTACGACGCCATTGACTGGGACGAGAAAAAGGCCATCGCTGAGTCAGTGGACATGCCTCGTGAATACGTCAAGCTTGAGGTCAATATGAGCCTACGAACGGGCAGCTTCACACTCAAGCGTGATCCTCATGGCAAGTCAAATGAGATACTCCGGCTTCTTTTCGATTCGTTCAGTACGCAGCTGCTGCAGCGCACAGACTCGACATTTGTCAAGGTTGCGCTCGAAGGTATGCGTCTGTATGATGGTACCACCGAAGGCAGTCTCTTTCCACAAATCATCACGGTCAAGGATGCACCACCTGTACCCGACGAGAAGCGAATTGAAGAACTGAATGACGATGAATCACCCAAGGATGCAGAGGGTGAAGATCACGAAGACGAAGAGGAAGAAGAAGAAAAAGAGGACCCCTTCTTCTTCCTGACGTTTGAAAACAATCCGCTCGACGGAGCAGCTGATACAAACCTGACCATGAAGCTGAAGAGTATGGAATTTGTTTACAACCCGAGATTCGTGGTTGAGGTTGCCAAGTTCTTCAAACCTCCAGAGAGACACATGGAATCCATTGGCGCCCTCATGGAGACTGCTGGCGCTACTGTCGAAGGAATTCGACAGCAGACTCGTGCAGGCTTGGAGTTTGCACTTGCCGAACACAAGACCATCAACGCTCAGCTGAACCTACAGGCTCCGCTCATCATCGTCCCTGATTCAGTCACGAAGAAATCAAGCAACTGTCTCATCCTTGATGCAGGTCACGTAAGCGTCACGAGCGAGCTTGTTGATAAAGAGACGCTTCGGGACATCCAGGCCAAGCAGAAGCAACAATATACCGATGAAGATTTCCGAAGGCTGGAAAATTTAATGTACGACAGGTTCAACTTAAAGCTACACTCCACACAGGTACTCATAGGCCCGTCTATCGAGGAGACTCGCGCACAGTTGGAAGAAGACTCAAGCGTGAAGAACTATCACATTGTCGATCGCATCAACATCGACTTCAAGATCGAGATATGCATCGTCCCCAAGGCTTCGGATCTGACCAAGTTCCGCGTCTCTGGAAACCTGCCAGTGCTCCACGCGTCGGTATCGGATTCCAAGTACAAGAATCTCATGAAGCTGATTGATGTGGCCATACCAAAGTTTGGAGATGAAAGCACCAGCAAACCGGTGGTTGATGGAGCCAAGGGCCCATCGAACCTGAAGCCCAACGTCGAGGGCAAGCCTGAAACGGATCCTCTCGGACGAGCACGCTCAAGGTCCTTCAAGTTTGCTGCTCAAGACCATGAGCTTGTCATGGAAGAGGACGGCCAGAGCGATACAGAAGAGCAATTCTCGGATGCGCTAGAACCCAAAGACCATCAGCGGAACTTGCACCTGCACCAGCGCAACTTTGAGTTCAAGTTCACGGTCGATAAGCTTCAAGGCTCGCTGTACAGAGCAGACCCAGAAGGAAGAAAGGCAGATAAGCTCTTAGTCGAGTTGGTTGCAGAGAGTTTCGATCTCGATTTCTACCAAGAGGCGTTTGAGATGGCTGCAGATGTTCGTCTACGAAGCTTGGCTGTTGAAGATCATGTGGAAGAATCCACGATTCCTGAGTTCAAGAACATCATCTCGTCAGAAGATGTGTCGGGAGACGAACAAAAAGACCTGTTCTCACTCAAGTTTGTCAAGGTGAACAAGGAATCACCAGAGTTCCAGACCAAGTATGAGGGTATTGCCACCAACTTGGATGTCGCAGTCTCAACCATCAACTTGATAGTAACTCGACGGACACTGCTGACTTTGCTGGACTTTGTTCTCGATACCTTCACAAACCCAGGTCCGCCACAAAATCAGCAAGCTCAGATCACGGACAAGCAAGAGGACCAACCGGTAGTAGCGCAGCCTCAATCGGAGCCTGACAAAATACGCATCCGAGCAGAGTTGAAGCGCATCGCTGTAATTCTGAACAACGACGGCATACGGCTAGCTACCTTGAGTTTGAACTCTGGCAATGTTGGCATCTTCCTCAGCGGCAAAACCATGCGTATTGGAGGAAGGCTCGGAAATCTGTCGCTCATCGACGACGTCAACCAAGGCGTATCAGAAGAGTCTCCACTCCGCCAACTCGTCACTATCGAGGGCAAGAATCTGGCTGACTTTAGCTACGAGACTTACGATCCTGAATCGGGGAGCTATCCAGGATACGATACGGCTGTTGTACTGAAAACTGGGTCTGTCAAGATCAACTTCCTTACTGAGCCTTTCCGCAAGATCATGCAATTTGCCGTCAAATTCGGCAAGATGCAAGCCATTTTCAATGCTGCTCGCCAGGCCGCGGCGAACCAAGCAACACAGATACAGCAACGAGCGACAAGGTTCCATTACGACATCATCATCAGTACTCCCATTGTTGTGTTCCCTCGCATGGTGGTCTCCGATAAACCAGAGCGTGATACTCTCACTGCGAACCTGGGAGAGATCTACGCGAAGAATACTTTTGTCCCTCTGGACGACTCAAAGAGCGCAGAGACCGCCAACAAAATATCGGCCGGCATCAGGCATATTAAGCTCACCTCGAAGCTGCACTATGAAGGTGATCGCTCTGAGCAGTTGCAGCTGATCGACAAGGTTGATCTCGACTTCAACATTACTATGGTGGAACACAAGCCCGGGCAACAACGGCCAGATCTTGAAGTCGATGGTTCAATGTCGAACATCAACTTGCAGCTTACACCAGAGCAGATGAGGTTCGCATTGGAACTATCGCGATCGATACCTGGAGCCTTTGCCGCAGAGTCCGATGCAATTGATCAAGACGTTGAAGCTGAGCTGCCAGATGAGACGACAGAGCCTGCGCGTCGGATGACGGACAAGAGTGACGAAGATTTGGTGCCCTCCAAGGAAATGACTACCTCACAAGGACCTGAGCTACATACCGATGAAGACAAGTGGACGAAGCTGGACTTTGTCTTCAAAGTCGGCACCATCGGTTTAGAGCTCATCAAGTCTACAGATGGTGAGCCTGTTGGTGATGTCGAGGCCGCAAGCTTATCGAAGTTTTCTTTGAATGACACCAACGTCAAGGTCCGCATGATCAGCGATGGAGCCATGGAGGCAGAGTTTGTTGTACAGTCCTTCACCATTCGGGATAGCCGCATGCAAGGAGCCAACAAGTTCCGCAAGATCATGTCGCTCATTAACAATGACGTCCAGCAGCAGTTCATGGCTAGTGTATCTATTGCAGGTGGACAGGAACGCAGCATGATTGCACTTCTCACCATCGATAGCCCACGGATCATTCTCGCTCTTGACTATCTATTTGCCCTTCAAGCATTTGCCAACGCGGGTCTTGCAACTGACGAGCCCTTGGCTATTCAAGAACCAGAACAGGAAGAGACGGATAGTGATGATGAGGATATCATGTCACCCGACGGGTCCCGGACACTCGAAATACCACAGCCTACCCAGGCGCCAGCCGACAATGGTATGAATGTGTCTTTCCGTGTAAACTTGGTAGATGCTCAGGTCATCCTCATTGCAAACCCAGCTATGGCCAGCTCTGAGGCCATCGTGCTTGGCACGAAGCAGGTTCTCATCTCCAAACAACAATCGATGACGCTACAGGTGGACAAGGTTGGCATGTTTTTGTGCCGCATGGATCGTTTCGAAACCAACCGCATGCGAATTCTCGATGACTTCAGCATCCAAACGGCTTTGGACATGCGAAATCAGGGCTCAAAGACCTCGATGACGAGCATAACTGTCGACATCGAACCCCTTGTCCTGCGATTGTCACTGCGAGATATCTTGCTAGCTATGCAGATTGTGAACCGAGCATCTGCAATGGCTGCGCCAGCTGAAAAGAGCATGCCTCCTGCGGAGGCCCAGAAGCTTAAGGCAGCAACGCCATCCAAAAAAGGGACGTCTCACGCAGGCAAAGCGTCGACCCATAAGCCTCAGACCAAGTCTCTTGCGACTAGCAAGCGACCAACTCAGCAAACTGGGTACCAACAACAACCTTCATCGACTATTATCCAACGCGAAGAGCTGCATATAAGCTTTGAAGGTATACGAGTTGTGCTCATTGGCGATGTACACGAGATGCCTATGTTGGATTGGCGCGTGAAGAGGTTTGGGGTGGATGTACGAGACTGGTCAGGCGCAATGGTCGCCGACACCTCGCTCGACACCCTGATCAATGTCTACAACTTTTCAAAATCCGCATGGGAGCCGCTGATTGAGCCTTGGAGTGTCGGTTTCCACATGTCCAAGGACCAAGATCCAGACAAATTGACCGTGGATCTCTACTCGCGCAAGTCTATGGAGCTCACGGTAACAGCAGCTACGATTGCGCTGGCATCCAAGTCATTTGACTTCCTCACTAGTGAAGACGATATTCTTTCCAAGCCCCGAGGTAACGATGCCCCATATCGCGTGCGCAATTACACGGGCTTCAGTCTTGACATCTGGGCTGAGGGCAAAGAGGAAGAGGGCTTCGCCGCTAAGCTTGAAGACGGAGAGGAACAACCATGGCGATTCGAAGATCCTATGTCGGCAAGAGAAACGCTTTCGACCGATAGCGCCACTGGCATGCTCGGAATCAAACTGCAAGGCAGTGGCTTCGACCCTCTCTCTCGTGTTCAGGTGCACCGCGAGGGAGAATTCCTGTACAATCTCAAGCCCAAGCAGGATCGCGTTCAGCATCGCCTACTGATCGATGTGAAACTTGGATCTGACAACGTCAAGAACATCACTATCCGCTCTCCGTTGCTGGTAGAGAACAACACTCAGATTCCAATTGAACTTGGCATGTATAGCCCAGATGATGGTCATCTTCTCAAAATCGATAAGATACCTCCTGGAGATGCTAGACCTGCTCCTGTTGGTGCCTGCCACATGCATTCGATGATTGTTCGTCCCGACCAGGGCTTCGGTTATGCCTGGTCCAACGAGCAACTGTTCTGGAAGGACCTCCTAAAGCGTCCTACTAGAACGATTACATGTCGTGGAGAGCAGGATGAACAGGCGCCGCCATTCTTCTTCCAATTGCATGCTGCTTACGACAAGAAAGACCCATTAACTGGTATCTATCCATACATGAGGCTTCGTCTCCAGGCGCCAGTTGAGGTGCACAATCTTCTTCCATACGACTTCAAGTACCGAATCTACGACAGCAACACAAAGAAGGATTGGACAAACTTCCTTAGAAAGGGTGGCATCAGTCCAGTCCACGTAGTAGAGCTCTCGCACCTGCTGCTCATCAGCGTTGAAATGCAAGATGGGCCATTCAAGCCCAGCAAATTCGGCATCATCAACTCCACCGACCGGGAGAGCTTCAGAAGGGAAAAAGTGCTGGAGGTCAGAGACAACAATGACACGACTCTACACCTCAACATGCATTTCTTGTGAGATAACCTAACTCATTCAACGACGAAGATGTACTAACAAGTCTCAGCAATTTTCCCGACGGCGGTGGCGCCTTCAAAGTAGCCATCTACAGTCCATACATCATACTCAACCGCACTGGGTTGCAGCTAGATGTTCGAGCACAGCAGTCCATGGCTTCAGGCAGAGCTGCTGGGCAAGCTGTCGTCACAGATAACCAAGAAAATGCCAGCAAAGCTCTACCCGTCATGTTCTCATACCCATCACAGAACAAGAAAAATCGCGCTCTGATCAGGGTTGGTGACTCGAACTGGAGTAAGCCTCAGAGTTTCGACGCGATTGGCAGTACGTATACCGTAGCTTTGCCATCGGCCAAGGCGCGGTCCGATATGCACCTCGGTGTGTCAGTCTCCGAAGGCGAGGGCAAGTACAACTTAACCAAGACTGTTTCGATTGCGCCACGCTTCATCGTCAACAACAAGATGAAGGAGGAGCTTCTCATCCGCGAACCTGGTCAGTCTGACTGGATGACGGTAAAGGACGGCGAGCTCTTCCCTCTGCGATGGCTGCGACAAGGAGGTGCCCCACAACTGTCTCTCTGTTACCCGGGTGTTAACAACCAATGGTCTTCGCCCTTCAACATCTCAAACGTGGGCAATGTCCATGTCAAGCTCTCCAAGGCTGGCCAACGCCAAAAGCTGGTCCGCGTGGATATCTTGATGGAAGCAGCAACCATCTTTTGTCACGTCAGCATTGAGAACAAACACTGGCCATTCTCCTTTAAGAATATGAGCGATCAAGAGTTCTTGTACTGGCAGGTGAATCCCAACTTGGATGAAGATGAAGACGATCGTGGCTCTGGCTTCCGACCAATCAGGTACCGCTTGCCGCCGAGGAGCATCATGCCGTACGCATGGGATTTCCCAGCAGCGAAGAACAAAGAGATTGTCATCAGCGCGAATGGACGGGAGCGCCATGTTAAGCTTGCTGAGATTGGGCCGCTCATCCCATTCAAGATTCCGCCTGGACAAGAGGGTGGTGGCATGAAGGTCATTGACCTCAACGTTGTTGCCGCAGGGCCAACCCAGACTCTGGAAATTGCAAATTACAAGCCTTCCAAGAGTATGTACAAGCAAAAGTCTATGGGATCATCATCAGCAACGACTGGTTTCGAGGTCAAGGATATGGATACAGATGTCACCTTCAAAGCACAGCTACGCCTTGCTGGTATTGGCATCTCGCTTGTCAATCGTCATCTGAAGGAGCTCGTCTACGTTACGCTTCGCGATATCGAGTTGAAGTACTCGGACTCGCCGCTATACCAGATGGTCAACATGCAAATCAAGTGGATTCAGGTCGACAACCAGCTCTATGGTGGTATCTTCCCCATCATCTTCTATCCCAGTGTTGTTCCCAAGACTGGAAAGGAAATGGAAGCGCACCCCATTTTCCAGACCACCATCACCAAAGTCAAGGACGACTCGTATGGTGTGTTGTACATCAAGTACTTCACCTTCTTGCTCCAGCAAATGACTGTCGAGATTGATGAAGATTTCATCTTCGCCATGATTGATTTCGCAAACATACCCGGTGCTTCCTGGACGGAAGAGAAGCAAGGAAAGCTTTGGGATGATAACCTCAGCATTCCCGAACCAAAGCAAGAGCAGTCTGGCCAGGATGTCTACTTTGAGCTGCTTCACCTTCAGCCCATGCAGATTGACTTGTCGTTTGTTCGCACAGAGCGTATCAATGCCGAAGACACCATGAGCACTTCCAATCCGTTCATGTTCGCAGTCAACGTACTTACCATGTCGATTGGCAATGTCAACGATGCGCCAGTCCGGTACAACTCTTTGATGCTCGAGAATGCTCGTATCTCGACAACTGCATTGATCAATAACATCAAGAACCACTACGTTCAGGAGTCGCTGCGACAAGTACACGTCATTATTGGATCTGCTGACTTCCTCGGTAACCCAGTTGGCCTCTTCAACAACATCAGTTCTGGTGTCGCGGACATATTCTACGAGCCGTACCAGGGTCTTGTCAAGTCTGATCGTCCCGAGGACCTCGGTATCGGTATCGCAAAGGGAGCTTCGAGCTTTGTCAAGAAGTCCGTGTTTGGCTTCTCCGACAGTATGGCGAAGTTTACTGGTAGTATGTCAAAGGGACTTTCCGCGGCAACTCTTGACAAGGAGTTCCAAGACTCGCGCCGCATGTCCCGCTCGCGCAATAGGCCCAAGCACGCCCTCTATGGCATCACATCAGGTGGTAATGCTTTCGCCAGCAGTCTTGCCAGTGGACTTGGTGGTCTTGCCCGCCACCCCATCCAGGGCGCCGAGAAGGAGGGGGCTCTTGGGTTCGTCAAAGGCGTTGGCAAGGGCCTGCTCGGCGTGCCTACCAAGGCTGCGATTGGAGCCTTCGATCTTGCATCCAACATGGCTGAAGGTGTCCGCAACACGACGACTGTTTTTGACCAAGAAGGCCTTGACCGCGTACGCCTGACACGCTTCATTGGAACAGACGGCATCGTGCGACCGTATTCACAACGCGAAGCGCTTGGTCAGTTCTGGTTGAAGACACTTGATAACGGCAAGTATTTCAACGAAGACTACATTGCGCATCTCGAGCTGCAAAACAAGGAAATGCTCGTCATGCTCACGTACAACGGCCTCATGATGGTGCGCACGAAGAAACTGCAGACAGAATGGGACGTGCCGCTCAAGGACGTACAAACCATCAGCAAGGAGAGGACGGGCTTGGCTGTCACGCTCAAGGGAGGTGTGAATGGACCATTCATTCCCGTCAGCGATGAAGAAAGCAGGAATTGGTTCTACCGACAGGTTGCTGTAGGGGTCAACGCGTACAACGATCGATGGAACGCCAAGGGTTAGCAACATGACCGAGGTGGATGTGAGGGTGTGTTTTGGTTATGAGTATGTGGTAGCGTAGGTTTCGGCTGAAGTGATTGATTCCTGATAATGTATATTTTTACACGGCAAGCCAAGGCAACAGAAGCTTGTTTCCTTTTCAAGGCGATTGTTCCTCAAACCTGCTTGCCAAAACCTGTTATCTGAAGACCACGGCCATCTCGAGTTGGTCGGACCGACACAGTAAACCACAGCATACGGCGGTAGTTGCCCCATTGTGCCATTCCATGCAAGATATCTCAGATTTACGGGTCGCGGCACCGTTGCGGTCCACCGTTTAGCAGGGATGGCGACCGCGATGCCGAAACATGGCCGATGTTGTGATGTAGCTGAGGATCGTATGTGACGTCAGATTGGCGTCGCGCGTCACTTTGCGGGGGAACTTGCAGCTGCAATAGCAAACGCGAAGTTAATTTGCCCTCTCTTTTGTATTTTCTCACGTTTGATACCCAGCTTCTCCTTTGCATACTCTGTGTCGATTACTTTGTCCTTCTCAAATCCCCGTTTTTCTTTTCCGCGTACTGCCGTTAGCATCGGTCTAATATGTTTCGCAACGGAGCGTCTCGCCTAGCTCAAAGGTCCGTCGCAGCACCAAAGGCTGCGCGATCAGCGGCACACTTCACCCGCACAGCACCATCACACCAATGGGTAGCCCAATTCGGATCCCTGGCTTCGAGGAGGCCACAGCTGGCTCAGAAGGCGGCTGCGCTGAAATCGCCTTCATCTGCCATCCTGCGCCGAAGCATGGCAGAGGGAAAGTTGACGGAAGCACAGAAGAAGGCTGAGAGCAGATATAGACAAGAGGAGCTTAAGCCCACACCAGAGACTGTTACGAGCACCAGTACTACGCATCCTTTGTTTTCAGAGGTTGGTGCCGAGACGCCGAAGAACGAGGTTGACATGACGGCGGGCATCAAGCATGATGTAGTACGTAAGAGCGCAATAAACTGGGATGACCATGGCTGACAAGCCGCCAGAACACAGTCAAGGACACATTTTCGCTCGCTGCAGTGCCCCGCGAAGCATACTACATGGGTCTCGCCGGCACACTTCCCTACCTCGCAACATCGCTTTCTACCGTTTACCTCTCCTGGGAACTCAACCACTCGATCGCCGGTTACGGCTTCATGTTCTCCGAGAAGAACGCCACATTTCTCCTGCACCTGATTGAGCCCGTACAAATCGGATATGGCGCGTCGATTTTGAGTTTTCTCGGTGCTATCCACTGGGGCCTCGAGTGGGCTGGTTACGGCGGCTACCAGGGATACAAGCGCTACGCTATTGGCGTCGTAGCACCTATGGTTGCTTGGTCTACACTTCTCATGCCTGTCGAGGGTGCATTGGTCGGCCAATTTCTAGGTTTCATCGGATTGTACTATGTCGATACTCGTAAGTCTTGCGTCTAATCGGGCCTCTAGGTGTATCACACGCTGACGTCGTAATTTTAGGAGCAACATACCGAGGCTGGACGCCCAACTGGTATGCTACATACCGTTTAGTCCTTACTATGATTGTCGGCGCCAGCATCGTCGCTACCCTCATTGGGCGCAGTGAGCTTCCAGAGCATATTCCTGGCTCGGTTGACCGCGCGAAGGTCTTCAAAGACGAGGGCTCATCAGAGGAAAAGCTTGCAGAGCATGAGACAGCATTGGCGGAGAAGAAAAAGAATGCTGCTCGCAGCGATGACAGGGGCAAGAATTAGATTTCGCCAAATGAAGCACCCTCGGTGTTTCTGGCTACGAGAGATGACGATTTGGTAATTTCATATTAATATGTAGTTTATGAGTAAGAGATTCTTCAATACTGTAGTAAAATATTTCTATCCATTCAATCCGGAGACTGACTGAAATAATGAAGTGGTAGCCGTGCGATTGAAGCAGCTGGAGTTTTCGCCAATGTCCCACAACTGTTCACTGGAAGACGTTGACACGGACATCACCCCGGAAATCGATCGCAAAACATGTCAGACAAATTACTAGTGTTCGATTCTTTCATTATATCAATTTGATCATTGCAGCTTGATTGCAGTTTTAGCTACATATTAAAATCAGTTTTGTACTATAGTTTAGTTACGCATTTCGCATAAGGACTCAAATACCAAGGGAAAGTTAAAGCTAATTGGCTCTAAGAGGATCTGTCAGATATTAAGAATTTCTGCCTTAAGTTAGTCGCGCTAAGCTATCCAATCACATAGCGAATGTCAGAAACTGCCAGTCCAGTCAGTACTGACAGAGCAGCGTGGTAACCACCACAGCTAGAATAATCAGAACATTGTAACAGCGTAACAGCAGTCTTCTTTTAGGGGCTCGAGAATCACATACACGTTGTTTCATGATAAAGCTCTTCATAAAGTAGTTTGTCATTTCGATAATAGTAGCATGCTGCTAATAGCGATAGATCAGCTAGTACTATGCTACTATTGTGTCCGCTAAATCCGCGGCATTCCGCATTTCAATCGTGAAAGCAACAACTGTTGCCTAGAAACATTTCATAACAGGTATAATATCTACTCTATGTACGTAACTTCGTTTTCGTTTTTGCCCTTTTCCATCATCTGCTCTGTTACGAGCGAGCCGAAAGTTGGCTTCCTCGATTCGCGAACAAGCGAAACGATGGAACCGCTTTCGGAAAACATCATCTCAAGCTCTTCCAGACTGCGACCCATGGTTTCTGGGTAGAAGAAGAAGATGATTGGAACAATGGAGGCAGACACGGAAAGGAATACCAGATAGTATCGCCAGCCAATGGTTTCAATCGCAACTGGGGTAACCTAGGCGATGTTAGCGGAGGCTCTGGTGAAAAGCTAGGGTTCCACGATGCTTACCATGTTGACAACAAAGTTCCATAGCCAGTGGTTGGCAGTTGATATGCCTGCCATGCGGATCCTGAGTCTTGTTGGAGCAACTTCGGTACAGTACAAGAAGTTGGCTCCCGAAAAACCAATAGGGATAAAGAAGTTAAACAAGTAGATGAAGAAGGCCGAGGCAATCTGTGCAGGGTGGTTGCTCTTGGGGTAGCTGGAGGCGACAGCGAGGGCCAGCATACACATGGCCATGCCAGAGCCACTAAACATGAAGAGCTTGCGGCGGCCAAATCGATCAATCGTGAAGAAGGCAACGAAACAAGAGAGGAACTTCCAGGTAAGAGCTCCTCCGGACATGATGCGAGACATCTCACCATCCATGCCAAGACCTTGTTGGAAGATGATCTGCAATTTCTATGTTAGCTAGGCAAATGTAGGTGATTACAGTGATACTTACCGTAGAGTATGTCGAGATAAGATTGGCTCCACACATTTGCTGTGCGAACTGTAGGAAGATACAAAGGCAAAACCTGTAGAATAACCTGTCCTTGCCCATGGTAAAGATGTCGCTCATCTTAGCGCGGGCCTTGGTCTCCTCCAGTGCGAGTTCAATACCGTTGATCTCGTCGCTGATGACTGGGTCGGTGGGCTGCAGTCCCTCAAAAGCTGCCATGCTCACGCGCGCCTCTTCGTATCGGGATTTTCCGCAAAGCCATCTCGGGGATTCGGGGATCATGAAGACGGCAACCATGGGGACAATCGAGATCAGAGTCGGGATCGCAAGCGGAATACGCCACTGCAGAGGCAGGTTGTTGATTTCAAAAAATCCAAGGTTGATCCAAGCCTCCAGCATGTAGCCTCCGAGGATAAAGACACCATCGAGAACAACGTGCTTGCCACGGTTTGACGTTGTCGAGCACTCGGACTGCCAGACGGGTACTGTGGCGCTCATTCCTCCAACACCCCATCCGAGAATAACTCGTCCAACCACAAACTGGGCGACATGGAAACTCGAACACTGAAGGATTTCTCCAACCAGTGTAAGGAAGGCGGCCGCAAAGATGATCTTGCGGTGTCCATACTTTTCTGCAAACCATGAGCAAGTTAGAGCTCCGAATAGGGCGCCAAGCGTGAACGACGCCACCACGGCACCTTGCCTTGTTGAATTCCGACTCTTTTCAGCCCCGTGGGCATCGACTGTATCGATCTGAGGGAAGGTGTGGTTCCAATCACGGAGCGAGAGGAGACCCCCAACACCCGACTGGTTGTAGCCGAAAAGTACAAAGGCTGGCAAGACTACAAGTAGCAGCTGGGCCAGCCGCAGTTGTTTTCCGGTGAACCCCATACTCTCTGCGCCTCTCTTGCTGAACACAATCGGACCGGAGGAAGGATGTTTTGGTTGATTGAGGTGTTCGCTGTGTCGGATCGTGAAAGGTTGACACAACGGGTGAGTTTGATCCGGGTGGACGACTGGAGTAAAATCTGGGGGGAAGCGCCGTATTTATATATCACTCTCCACGATACGAACCAAGTCCATCCTAGACGCTGTGGGGAAATGACAGGGCAAAATGGCATCTCCGCCGTGGGACCCCCAGACGTTGCGGGGGAACATGACCATCCGCTCTCGCAGTCGATATTTTCCAAGTCAGAGACGCCCAATGAATGACATTCACTTTGACCGAGACTTAAGCTCACCAAGCCGTACCAAGACTAGGCGCAACCGTGCTTGGACGTTCTTGTACTTCCGACCCGCGGGTACAACCCCCGACCAAGTCCACGGGAGCCCGCGGGCTTCCCGCGGGAAGACTCACGGCAAGCGCCCTGTCCCCCCCACAAGCACTTGTATGGGGCCATGCGCTCCATGAAAATGTTTTTCGCTTTTAAATAACGCGATCGGTATCTCATAATCAACATAGTGATTTATGTAACATGAGTGTCACGCGAGGTTGCCACCCAAGGCACCGCGTCCATCGAGCCGTACGTTCCGTAACATGCGCCACAAGTCCTCGGTACTTACCTGTACCCCCACGGCAAACCTGACGCCATGCCTCGTCCAACGACGACGATACCACCATAACGATCAACCCGACAGACTTCCCGCAAAGGTGCACCATGAAATATCTGGCGCGCCGCAAGAGAAACGCGTTATACGCCAACGCAAGGCTGCACCACTGAACGACGCTCCAGTGCTGCCGTCACCACTCTTTCACTAAAACATAAAACTATCCGATGTCTTTCCAAGACACACTTTGCTCGATGCTCAAACGGCGGCTAGTCAGCCTTGCCTCGCGCTACCTGCTCCACCTCAGTTGATACGCGCAGAAAGCTTGCTCCCGCCACCCCACGCAAGCTCCTCAACCAACGCCGTGTATGTCCCAGCCGGGCGCCTTATCGAATCCTAAGCAATTGAAACCGGCACTGAGGCCAGCATACTCAACACCGATCAACTCGTCCAGATAGATATCGTAGTCTGCAACATGCTTGAGCGTAGTCTGGCCGCTGCATGCTACGAACCCAGAGACGAAGCCGACCATGATAACGCCGCGCTTTGCCTTTACCGCCTACAGCTCTTCATCCGCCGCATTATGCGGATGGCTGCAGAGTGTGCGTGCCGATGAATGAGTGTGGACGGGTCCACACAGGCGTTGAATGCATCGCGTGGTGTAATCCGCCACTGAAGTGTTTCAACAGATCCACCATGAGGCCGAGTCTGTTCTTTTCCAAGCTCCACATGGCGCCTTGCGTCGGATCGCCTGCCGTTCAGTGTCTCGGATGGATTGCAGATATCGGCAAAAGCTTTATCAATTGTAAACAATGGACCCGCTGTTGGCTGCCTACCTGGTCCAAGCCCTCGACTCCCGTGAGCCTAGATATGCGGGACCGGCACCCCCCCTTTTTCGCGTTGCAAAATGCATCCGTATCTCTGTCACCGATAAATCGCGCTGCAGCTGGTCTGGGTGCGTATCGAGGAGCCGGTTGATAAGGTCTATCTGCTGCGGCCTTTGCTGCATCGACGGCTTGTTGAGTACATCCGTTTTGACACCGACGAAGAGAGGATGCATCACTCACCGATCAATGGAGCTTCTCTGAGTACCTGGGCCGAGGGATTGATATGCTGCGAAAGGCATTCTTCATGGCAGAAGTCTGGTAGGGCAAGCGCTAACAGGGCCCTGATGGTCGCTATAGTTCTCGTTGGTTTCTTCTTCCGCACTACATGCAGTTCCAGCTGCATGTTCCTCTCCAGCTCTCCGATATTGATTGCAAATCTAGCTGGCCATCCTCGAACAAGTCGAACCGCACCTTCTAATACGACATTGGCCATCTTCTGGTCTAAAAGCGCTTCTCGGTTCCTGGTATTTGACAAGCATGTCTTGCAAAGGCACGTCCATCGGGATGTTCACGTCACTAGGCATGTCTACGAAGGGATATTCGAATTACTCTTCTATTGGATAGCTTGCACAGATATGCATCTACTTCGATATGACGGTTCAAGGATAGTTCGAGATATCCAGCGTCTCATCTGGATTTTGGTGTCCATGTTGGGCCCATTCCGTATTACCTCGATGCACATATTCGGAGACTGCATCTTTACAACACCATCACACTTCATGTCGTGCTCGTACAGCAGCTTTGGGGATACCAGCTTTACAAGTCTGACCGTATAAAATCGGCCTGGGCAAACGTATCAACCTTGGCCAAATCTAACAAGCGTCAGTACTGCATTTCGCCTCATACATTCTCGCAAACGTGATGCTTGATACTTACGTGAGAACGTTCTGTCAAATGTTGTTGTATTGATCTCCTTTTCATCAGTCTGGGTCGCAAATCTGAAGTCTCGGAAGCTGAGCGGATCCTGATCACGTTGAATAGCGTGAATAGGAAAAGCGAAACGAAATCCTGCGGGCAATGTGTACCCATCTCAAAAGCTGAACAACACATCCCTACCAGCACGGGTTATAGATGCTGTTCCAAAGGTAATATAGGCAATGCGTGAGTTAAGATGCACTTACCAACTTTAGTTGGGTACAGGCGCACTGTTTCGCACAAAGAGCTCTCTATTCGTGGTGTCCGTGATGCACAACAACTATAAGCGTAGCAGTACACCAGCAGAACAGAATAAATTTGCAATAGCAGAAGATCAGAATGGTGTCGTAACGGGATATATATGCATATGGTAAGATCAAAAGAATAGCGAGCATAGCGGTCTCTTCTTTGAGTATCTACAAGCAGAAATACAGATCCAGCCTAGCTATACTATGTACATATAGCTTTACCCTATGCAGCAGTAAATATAGGATAACTTGCAACCACTTTCCCACTACGCCGACAGTGCACACTCCGGGTTTGATGAACCTCGCTACAATCACTCATGGCTCTCTGTACAAGGGCAAATATACATCTCACGATTTAACCCGGCTCTGAATCAGGGTAATTGTACCTCTGAAGCAAACGCAGAAGCAGAAGAGAGCGGATCTCAGTGACTCGGTACATGCGGCAGATGATGAGACGTGAATGTATGAATGTATGTATGGTGGAAGATAGGGAGATTCTATTATCCTTTGCTTGCAAACTAACCGTAGTTTACAGAAACAGCTCATCTCTCTCTCTATCTACCACACATTCTTTTCCCAACAAGTCCGCAAACAACCCCCCTTTTCTCCCAGAATCCGCATCCTATCGTCCAAAGTTGGAATTATAACCCTCCCTCCTCCCCCCTCCCCCACACACATACACCCTTACAACTCTATTTTTCTCTATGCTTTCAAGAACAAGTACTACATGTTGAACCCTACACAGCAATCATATCATTCAACTGTGCTCTCATACAACCCTCGCGACTGCTTTTCTTTCTACTACACACACGCCAGCTCGATTAACCCCCCCCCCTCCCAATTGTCCAACCAGACGGCATATATGCTCATTACCAGAGGTGCAGCGGGAGAAGCACTAGCAGTGGACTCTACGAGCAAGGGTATTAGGACTGTGTACACACACATACAAAGACACACCCTCTGTCTCTCCAAGCATCCCGTACAAGCATGTATGTGCCAATGAAACTTGTACTTCTACTTCCCCGTCCTCCACGAAGACAAACTCCCCATTCCAGGTGTTCCTTGATACGAAATCCTCTACTGGTATCCGCATCACCAGCTCCGCATCGGAGCCGAGTAATCCGAGCAGAAAGTCAGGTCCTTGATATGATGGAAGTAAACTAGTATCTACGGTGATACATGGATTCATGCATGGATAGTATATAGCATATAGCAGTCTGACTTACACCACACATTCCAACCCCTCTCTTATTTTACTTTGGATTAGAATAAAAGTCATTCGCCAGCGACATCGTAGACACTATGTAGCCTTTCCCCTGAATACTAGGATTACAGCAGTATGAAAGCACGACAGCTACACCAATCATTATCTGTTCAATTGTTATCTAGTGTTCTCTATAGAATACTTGGGCAATTTCAACACTGATGTAGCGGGTTTTACAATACAGTAAGTAGGAGGGCAGTTGTATGCAAAATTAGTGTAGTTCTGCAATGTCATTACGCAAATCTGATTCATCGGTGCTTGGATATATGGAGGAAGGGGGAGACAAGGGGAGTTGACTTGTATCTCATTCGGGTGTCTTGGGATGAATAAATATACAGAGAAACATTTACCTGCCTATAACTTTTCCTCTAGTCTGCGCAAGCTACCTAGATACCCTAGTCGACAACGAGCGAGAGGAACAAAAGTATACACGTTATTCGAACAGGTATTTGGGGAGAAATGATTAAGCATATAATGTCTGGAATGATCATATCTACAAGCAGAGCCAATAACACCCAATGGCTTCTGCATTTCGTCTCCCAGAAAGATACACAACATCTAGCCTGTTCACCTCCCTCTAAATTGCTCAGCCACAACATCACCCAGCGTCCTCCTCTGTCTAGTCTGGTCCGTCTCACCCGCCAAAATACCTGTAGCAAGCCCTTGGCCCCCACCGCCTTCCCGCTCCCTCTCGGCATCCAAGCGTGCGCGCAGCCCTTCAAAGCCCCTTGCATCGCGCTTCTCCTCGCCAACAAGCCACCCAGGAACACGCCAGCGGGCTGCGCCAGGCAGCATGTCGCGGCGGTATGCAGTGCCGACGCCCCAGCCCACGGCGGCTGCAAGCAGAGATCCCGGAAACTGCGAGAGAGCGAGTTGGAGCGGGGGGAGATAGGAAAGCGATTTTGACGTCAATGTCAAACTGCGTGCCCAAAGTGCCGGAACAGATTGTGATGCCGATGAAGAGGAGGAGGGTGTACTAGGAGCCCAAGGCGAGATTTTATACCGATATGTATACGGGACGGCGGCGTAGTAGTTTGCGAGGAGGGCGAAGAGAAGCGCTGTTGGGCCTGCGGGGAGGTGGTTCATGTGGCCGAAGGTCAAGGGTCGGAGGATAAAGGTTAGAATTAGGGGTGGTAGAAGCGTCGTGTATGGGAGGGTGGATATCAGGAAAGACTGAAATGAGGTGTTAGTAGAGAGTGGGAGAGGTGAAATCAGGCAACTTACAGCGAACTTTCTACTTCCCCATAGCCGCTCTATGATGCGTAATTGGTACAGCGTGAGTACTGCGAAGAGGACTTCTGTGGAATTCGTGTAGCTGGTCTGTAGTCCATTGTTCGCATATTAGCTGCGTCCTTTGCTCTACGCATTCAGGCTGCCCGCCGTCTTGCTGGAGAACAGATGACATACCTGCCACACTCCAAACCTCCAAAACTGCCCATAGCCCCATACATGCGGCACGACCAGAACATGCAAATAGTATCTCGTATCCGTGATGGTAGCAACGAGAGCGGTAATGACGGTGCTGAAGACGAGGAATTGCGAGACAGGCGCGTTGGTAAAGCCCGATGTAATCATTGTTGATCTACAGTAGTGCGTATCGAGTCTCCGGTCGTCGGTCGTCGGTCGCCGGTGCGAGATGTGGTTGAGGGGCGCGCGCTCGTTTGCGCTATTGCTGTGCGCGGCGGGAGGTTGGGAGAGGCGATGCCGCGGCAAAGGCGCATACCGCGAGGCGTTGCTCTGTGTGTGTATGTGTGTATATGCCGCGTCGCTGGCAAAAAGGGCGCTGGTAAACAAGAATGCACCGTCCCTTCAGCGAGATGTGGCCCGATGACGAAAGGGGACGACGGCGCGGTGGGGAAACAACGGTGGAACGGCGTGCGTGCCCTGTGCGCGCGTAGGTGGGATGCCGTGACACGACCTGTGTGGAGGGAGTAACATACTAGTGGCTTGCACTGCGTATCTGTAGTTCTACTTAAGCCAATCGTAGGGAATAGAAAAAAGATGCGAGATTATGTCACATTGTTTTGCATGTGAAAGTCCGTAGTTGCTCCCAGCGACCAAGGGTCAGAACATGACACATGGCTTTTTGTTTAATTTAGGAAACAATGATTTGCAAGAAGGCAAATGGAAAAGGATGGGTCATATAAAGCAGGGCTCTTGCAATATACAGAGGTGTTTGGAGAAGCAAACAACTGCCGCAGCAGTCTGTGTTGATTACAAGTCTAATGGCGATAAGAATAGCGGTAGAAATACAGTAATAGCATGTCGCCTTTGTTTAAAGTGCGCACGAGAGAGGTATATGAGGGCTCTCCACTCCCAATTGAGTCGAGAGGCAAAACAACAAAAGAGACAACCTAATTCCCGCCATCATGATGCTCGTCGTCAAGCAAGTCGAGGATTCATCTTGAAAAACGCCATTGAGGAAACATGATGCCAAGTTTCCCGTTGCGATGCCACGCAAAAGGATCGAGAAAATAGGAGGTATTCTCCAACGCTGGAAAAGCAAAAGTGAGACATGGAGGTCGTAGAGTCATTAGTGGTTATGTAAGTGGCCTTCGTGGAAGGCGTTTCCGAGGCAAAACAAGGTTCCCCATCCGGATCGAAGGATCTTTTTCGACCTGTACAGACTGCATCGGCAGGTCTTTCTCGGCCTCGACAGACTGGATCCAAAGGTCATCTTCACCCTGAGCAGAAGTGGTCAAAAGGCGCCGGCCATAAGAATCAGCACGCCGACAATCGGTTGCAGGTGAAGACACTTGGCATCGGTCAACTGTCACCTTTTCGAGCCGATCGTCGACAGCATCGAGTTGCGTCGGTTGCTGGTCTTGGGCGGCTGCTGTCGTGTTAGATTGCAGTTCAGAAACCAATTCTGGTGGGAGGAGGGAACGTACCTGGGAGTGTGTCAGACGGTCAATGCTACGCCACCATCTCTCCTTGTCCGCTCGTGGGTCCAATGACGTTGAATCACCTTCAGATCCCACGGAAACGGGGGGCGACGGGTTTGAAGCTACCATCTCCCAGTCTGATGGTGCTGATATGGGTGCCGATGGGTAGTCCGCCTCCAAATGGTGGTGACGCGACATGTGACGAGATATACGGCCACTGAAACTGTTTCTGTTTGCATACCTGCTACTATCCAAAGGAGCACGGCGTGTTGTTTCCACAGTAGAGTGTGGACGGCTGGCAAGCTTGCCGGTATCAGCAGGGCTGTTGCTGAGGTTCGACGATGAGTCTGTTTTGCGACTTCTTCCAGGTCTCTCAGGACGATACAAGCCACGCAGACCACCAGGACTAGGTTCCGCTTGTGCATGTGGTGCCACTGTGTGTGGTCGCGCCGGTCTGGCCTCTGGAGCCTGCATCAAAGACGGCGGAGCTGCCTGAAGACCTCGCCAATCGCGTGGAGTCTGAGACCTATCGTCCTCTTTGGGTGCAGTAAGCTGCGGCTGGTACTTGGTAGGAACAGGAGGTACTTCGGGAGCTGGGGACGATGTATCACAGAGTGCTCTCAAGGAGACGGTTGACATGCGCTGAACCAATTCGCGGGTCGATTTTTTACGCTGCTCGGTCAAGTCAAGAAACTTCTTTGAGCGTTCTGACGGCGCAAACGACGTGAATGATTCGTTGCTTTGCTTGACCTTGGGTGAATCAGGCTGGCTGTAGTAATCCGAATCAAAGTGGCTAGTAGAAGGCCGCGACTCGTCGACGCTGTATACGCGCGACGGACATTTGATAGGGCCATCGACCAGGGTGCTGGCGGTAGAGGAGGTTTCAATGGCCACAACTCGCGCCTTGAGCTCCCTGATCTCTTTGGCCAGCATGGCTTTCTCCTCCTCCATCTTGATGATGCACTCGGCCGCTTCGTCAATGGCAGACTCCTGGGCCGAGAAATGGGCAGCACTTTCACTTGCTATGGCAGTAAGTTCCTCGTTTATCTTGCGCTGCTCTTGGTCCGTTTCCCTGAGATGTGCCATTTCCTCGTCCATGTTGTCTATTTTGAGCCGCAGCTTGTCGTTTTCAGTGCGGAGTTCGTCGCTCTCGTCTTCAAAAGGCGCGAGGCGTTCTATCTCTTCCTTGGCTGACGTCAGGCTGTGCTGCAGCTCCCTGTTGTCTTTCTTGAGCAGCTCGACACGCATGTTGGAAGTCATGAGTGCATCCTTGAGCTTCTCAATCTCCTTGGTCAGCTCTCGGTTGGTCTTGGAGGGCGCGGGGCCGGCATCGCTGGGCCGTCTGGCTCGGATGGGCGAGACGGGCGTTGTCTGTTCCTCAGAGAGGGCAAACTTGTCAAAGCTATCGGGCGAGGCTTTTGGCGTTTCTAGCGAGAGTTTAGGGAGGGATGTAGGAGGGCCGTTTTGGACTCGTCGTGCCTGGAGCGCATTTCGAAGGTACTCTGATCTGGGCGCAATGGCATATGAGCTTGAGCGCGAGACAGCGGATCTTGTCGAGTCAGGAGTCGAGGGGCGCTGGGAACTGCCAAAAGAGGAGGAGCGTGTAGAGGATGAGGAGGGCATGGTTAGTGTTAGGGTGTGTAGCGGCGCGAGCGGTGGGCTGGCGGCGGATGCGACTATAAGTGAGAGATCGGCGTTGCAGGGCAACCGCACAATGGTGCTTTGTTCTTGAAACAATGTTTCTAGGCGATTGCAAACGCCGAGTCGAGTGCAAGCACAGTGTAGGTGCCAGTCGCGTGCGAGGGCGCGTCAAGGGTGGTGTCGCGTGCAAAGACGGGTGGGAAGTCGCTCGGGAGCGGATCGCCCTTTGGGTCCATTGATCGCTCGCTCACAGAGGTGCGTGCGTGTGTTTGTGTGCGAGTGGGAGGGCGAGTCGACGTCAAACTTGATTTTTGGGCCTCTCGGTGGTTGCACTCGAGCTTGTGGGAGAAAAAAGTAAAGCGGTGAAAACAACGAGCCTCTGGGGCAGCGGTGTATGTGGCCCTAGTTGCGACGTTGCACTGGGTGATGGCCTCTACACGTGCAATCTTGTGCAAAAGCAATGTGGTATTATGAACAGGGCGCAACAAGAGAGAGGGCGGGTGGGCAGCAAAGGGGTGCGTGTGTGGGCGCAACAGAGGCAGCAAGCAGCATGAACCAGGGGATCAGCGGGGGGTGGGAGAGGAAGATTGTCGCCTCATCCCATCGGGCACCAAAATGGAATTGTGATTGCAGCCCCTCGAACGGGCGTCTGTCTGCAGGGGAAAGCCTACCCCAGAGAGGGCAAGCGAAAGGAGCCAAAGCGAAGGGGAGGCTGAGCGGGAGCCCCCAAGGCCGTCGTCATTCAGCCATTAAGCCCGTGGCCACAGGCCGGCGCGACCCAGAACAGCGTGCTTCCATGGCGCCAGGCCATTAGCCGTACCGCCGAGTGCTGGAGGCGATGCGAGAGGATGCGCGACAGGAGGAGAGAGAGGATGAGCGAGATGGAGAGAGGAAAGAGAAGGGGGGCACGCGGGATGGAGGAGTGAGAGAGGGGCACGCGAGGGAAATGAGGGTGGTGGTGAGAAATGAGCAGGCGAGGCGACGGGGAGCCAATGGAGCGGAGGAGAGGCAGGAAGGAGAAGGAGCGACCCTGTGCAGACCCTGCATGCGAGGCACCGAGATGATGCACTTTACTTGTATCCTACGCCTACTCCTCCCATGGCACCGCGCCGCACCGCACCGCACCGCATACTCCATCCATCCATCCATCCATCCATCCACCCATCCACCCATCCATCCACTACATACTCGATAGGCCACGGCGGACCAAAACAAACGGCCTCGACAAAGAAACACGAGCAGGTCGCGGCGAAGCCGGCGCCCAAGTGCAAGTGGCGCCTCGCCAGACCACGGCCTGGTCCATGGTTCCATGGACGGCTGTACGGCACGCCAGCTGTGTCTGCCAGAGTGAAAGCACACACACACACACTACACCAACAAGAGCCTGGAGATGTGGCGGTTCGCCAGCCAGCTGTTGTGCCGGCGACTGGCACGCCATCAAAAGCCGACGGATGCTGCAGCCCTGCCGCCGCCGTGGCCCCAGCAACTGCATCCTTCACCCTCGCAAGCACACGCACGAGCCCGCGCCTGAGCCCACACCGCGCTGTCCCGATCGACTGTCCGGACTATTCTCCGATTCTGCATCGCTCGGCCTCATGCCGGCGCCCGGTGTACAGAGATGCCTCGTCTTCGGCGTCTTACACCAACAGTGCCGCCTCTGTCTATCTGTCTGTCCGCCTGCCCTCCAAGCATGACATAGCACCACCATGGCCGCCCACACGAGCGGGGTGGTGGTGGTGGGGTGCCTCTGCCAAACTTTGCTCCTCCACCTCGGCCAGCGAACCAAAGGCCTGCCATTCACTGACGATCGTGTCGGCGCCCAGAGTGGCAATACTATCCTGCCAAGACCGACTCTGTTGTAGTGCGTCAAACTCTACACTATGGCACAATCCCTCAGGCACATGTTTGGCTCTCTGGCACGCGCATCTGCAAACTAAACATACTACAATGCAGCCACAGCTTGCCCTCCAACGACACCTGCTTCACGACATGTCAACCCCCGCGCCAGCCTGACGTAGCCGCTCCTCCCACTCGACACGCAGTCGCTCCATTTCCTCCCAACACTTCTGTCCCGTCTCCAAAAACCGCTCCTGACTCTGCTTGCAAAGGTCTTTGGCATGCGGATCCCTGCCTCTTCTCTTGCGCTCCCCCAGCTTGCCTCCCCATCCCCACCCCGCCACCTCGGTGCGATCTACACGCTCCTCTCCCCAAAAGTTTGTTGCGCTCCCCCATTTGCCCACGCCCTCCTCGGCCTCGACGTGATCCAGGGTGCTCTGACTCGCAAGTGCCAGCCAAACCATGGCCGTCGCCCCCTTGGCTACGCTTACCGTGTGCCACGGGCTGCCCACCCAACGCCCAATGAAAAACGCAATCACCATGCAGTACTCGAGGATCAGAGGCAGAGGCATAATAGACGTGCCACAGATACCCGGGTGCGAGACATACAGCCGCGGCTTGGTCGTCTCTTCCGTGTCCTTGACGTCGCCAAGATAGTGATCCACGGCCTCTCTTGTGCATGGCAGTGTCGACGAAATGGCCAACACATCCGTCAGGCGTTTTGAGCATTCATACGGCATGTCCGACGTGATGCCTTGGATGTCATCAACGCTAAAGACATGGTCGTAGGCTTCGAGGCTGCTGACCCAGATGATCCTGCCCCTCGTCTGCTGGCTCTTGGGGTGCTTTGCCAGCAGCGGTGCCAGGTAGTGGCCGAGCATGTAGTGACCAAAGACATTGGCACAAAAGACCTCGCCTAGAGGCGGTTCGTCGAGGCCTTTTTCCCCTGCGACCTGGGGCTTTGCCAGCCATCCAATGCCTGATAACTTGTAGGTGGGCCAGGTCAGGGCGTTTTTCAAGTTGCACAGGATGGTCCAGATGGCGCGAGGCCAGTCTATGCCCGTCCACCCGCCGATGCCAGCATTGCAGATGAGGACGTCTAGCTTGGGCGTCGTGTCGCGCAGCTTCTTGCTCAGCTTCTGCACCGAGACCAGGCTCAGCAGGTCGAGTCGCTCCTGGCGAAAGTGTACGCGGCTCTGCAGCCTGGATGCAATGCCCGGCAGCTTGCGCTCGTGGGTATGGATGGTGCTGCGCAGATGGTGCTCCAACTTGTCAATGGTAGCGTCGCCCTTGCGTTGGTCGCGGGTGGTGATGGTGAGAATGAGCGACTGATCCAGGGGCCGGGTCTGAAGGAATTCGTCAATCAACCGTGTCGCGATGCCGAGGCCGAGGCCGCTGCGTAGAGGGTCAATAAAAGCATGCGGGGCCCTCTCAACTGCCGTGTTACGAACCTGTTGGCGCCCGTGACCAGAACATGGAAGCCGTTTTCAGGAGTGGGTATCTCGGGTGGAGGAGACATGTTTGAGGCTCAAGGGCGATACGGAGAGTCGCGCCGCGCCTCAGTTTCTCTCCGTAAGGCTGCTCGCCTAAGCCACGGGCCGCACGTCGGCCCAATCACACGCTGCCGACACAGCCCAAACCCGCCCGCTTCCATGCGCAAAGCACTTGGTCGCCATGCATCTCGGAATCCTCTTGAGACCCTCCCGGCCCGGCACATGGAGCTGCTTCGGAATCCCCTCCGCTCCTGACGTGGTGTAGAGGGCCACGCTGTCTCCACTAAAACACCTTTGTACTCAAGCCCAAACGTCGACTCACCTTCGCTCCGCCTGCACTGCGTCTTCTTGAGTTTCACATAAAAAAAACATAGCCCGTACTGTACCGTCCCCTGCCACCCACGCATGTCAGCAAGCCCACGCACATGGCCATTGATCATGTTGACTATTGATTGCACCAGCAGACAGACCGCCTTTTCCATCACCATCATCATCGTCATCAGCATTTGCATGGATGGTCACGTACCGTCGTACCCCCATCCGTACGTAAGCAAAGAGAAAAAAATCTCAGCCCAACCCGCCCGCCCTATATTGCTATCGTGGGGACCACAAAAAAACCCAGCCGACTAGGATTGCCACACGAGAACACGTTAAGGTTTGCCGGATATTATTGAAAACGGATCCCCCATGCCGGCATGTCGTAAGCGCCGGTATTGCTTATCAGACAGGGCTTTTCCTCGGTAGATGCGCTAGTACCGGGATTTTATGGGGGTTCAAAAGTATAGCTAAGAGTATGTGCGAGGAAGAGCGAGACAGAGACAGAAAGAGAGAGCGAGAGCGAGAGACACAGAGGCTAAACTGAAACGCATATATGCACAACTAACCGACACAGGCAAGCAGAAACGGCGCATAACGCCATTCAACGGCGCCCCCAAAGTCAAAAAAGTATACCAATGTGCAAGGTCCGAAATAGAAGTAAAAAAAAACCCCTCCCACCAATCTATGCGCGTTACCCTGTATATCTGCATCTACGCGTCAGTACAAGGACGATGTACACACAGTACCAGCAATACAGGATAACGATTTCCGTACCCAAAGCAAGTATAACGAGACAACAACAACAACAACAACAACAACAACAGCAACACGGTATGCTATGTATGTACATATGTAATCATACAAGGATGGGTGAGTTAGTACTGGGGTGGTGAGTGGCAAGCCAAGAAACCTAGAGCACTCGCTGCGTTGACAACAAAGCGAGACCCCCTCTTCCCCCCTCCAAAAAAAAGAGACGGGCATGAGCATGACGACGAGTACGAAGGGAAAAAGACAAGAAGGAATAGACGATGGGCTACATAGTGTTAAAACAAGGTTACCATATCCAATCGAGTAATGCGTCTTGTCCTGCACATGTATGTATGTATGTACGTCGCAGTCTGCCTTGTTGCTGTGCTGTATGCTGTGTGCTGTGTGCCTTGCCCACCATAGCAAGCACCCTCAACCTGCATTGTATACATCCGTAGGTATGTAACCTTTGAAACCATACTGTACGCATACTGTACGCATACGCATACACGCCCAACGCACCGCGTACCGGCGTGCATGGCAACTTATTATTATTATTATTATGCCCTTTTCTTCTCTCTCTCTCTCTCTCTCTCTCTCGCCTGCCCATCCACTTTCTCCGCTCCCCACACGCCCAGCCCGCCACCCACGCACACGCACACGCACACGCCGTCCGCCCATGTCTCCCCACCTTGCCTGCTGCAAATCACGCTTGCGAGTGGGGCCCAGCGCATATAGTATAACAACCCTCCTGTTATGTCGATCACCTTGGGTTTGCCTACTAACCATATACCTACTACAGGTACAGGGGAAGGGTAAGGGTAAGGGTAAGGGTACGGCCCCATGTGCCATGTCTGTATGTATGTATGTATATATGTGTGATGTGGATCCAGCAACCCAATTAACCCTGTCTTGTCTTGTCTTGTCTTTTCTATGAACCAACTAACTATCTAACCATCCATCTATCCATCCAATGCGCTTGCTCGCATACTTGTACTTTGCGCTGCTCAACACTACATCCGGTGTGGGAACAGGGGGGGGGGGAGTGGGGAGGCAAACGTCCAACATGGTACTGAATGTATGTACGTAGGTACATGTATGTATGTATGTATGTATCTAAGCTTACGTATGTATGTATGTATCTAAGCTTACGTATGTATGTATATATGTATATGTACGAGAAAAAAAATATGTACATGTCAAACTATATATGTGTAAGATGTACACGTGGATCATCACGGCTGTGGAGAAGAAAAACCTTGTTTCGCAGCACTGACTATCGCTTAATACGTAATTCGCACAAGTCTCTCTTTTTTTTTCTAAACGTCCCACTTTCTCTCTCTCTCTCTCTCTCTCTGTGTGTGTGTGTGTGTTGCGCCTAGGCTTCTCTCCGTCGGTGGAGAAACGGAGCTGCAAAGGCGGAGGCGGAGGCGGAGGCGGAGTGGCGGACGGACGGACGGGACTAGGGGTATGGGTTGGTTGGTTGGTTGATTGGGTGTTACGAGAAAATGAGAAAGAAAGAAAAAGAAAAAATAAGAATGAATTTTTTTTCTTTCTTTCTTTCTTTCTTTCTTTCTCAAACGACGACGGCGCCTCCACAGCCCGTTTGTTGTATGTGTGAAATCACGGGCTTTTGGTCACCTGGGGAAGGAGATTACGCAGACCAAGAAACTTGATACAAGCGGGAGACAGGGTCTCCCTTTTTGTTCGCGTGATCTCTCGAGATGGGGGGGAGGGGAGAGAGAGAGGACACGGCGACCTCAACGACGAAGACGACGACAACAACAACAACAACACAGGGTTTGACACAAAGGACGGACCAAAAAAATTCACTTTGGGTTCCCTGTCAGCCCTACCATGAGGCCACAACCCCACAACCCCCAATCCCTCCCCTGCTTACTCTGCTTCTCCCTTATCCTTCTTCTTCTTCTCCTTCCTCTCTCTGTCTCTCACTCTCTGTCTCACACCTTGAATCGGCGAAATCACCGAAACGCGGAGACGGATCAGATACGTATGTATGTGCGTGCATGCCCATGTACCAGTATTATTAGATTGGGGCCCCCGTTTAACTTTCACCAGGGCGCGCGCGTGTTCGCTCCTTGTGCCATTCCCCCGCGCCCGGGCCCTAACATCCAACACACACACACACATAACAAGCTCCTGACACCTTAGCTATCTGCCTGCGTGCGTGTGCATCGGGATGAAATCGGTCCAGAGGGGGGGGGGAGGGGAAGGGGGATGTGAATGGTGCGGGTGTGCGGGTGCGTAAAAAAAAAGGCCATGGTCGTGACTCTTTTTGCCTTTCCCTTCTCAAACGTTTCTGGTAGTAGTGGCTTTCTCGGTACAATCTCTCTGCTCTGGCGGCAAGCCCAACGTAAGCAGGCCTCGTGTCGTTGAGTCTAGGGTATAACTTCCGAGGGCGAGGGGGGAGGGAGGGGCCAACAGCGTAACTCGATGCAGCCAAGACATGGCCAAACTAGCTTCAGTCCCGCGCGGATCCGGCATTAAAATCGCTAGGTCCGCCACACGCAACTGAGGTTTGCCCACGTTGGCGCCATGGATACCGCCGGCGGGGGTTGCGGAGGAAGAGACGTTGCACCGAGGTAAGACCGCTGGTCCCCTTCGCACATTCAAAGTCCTAGCGGCATAGGGAATAGCGAGGGGGAGGGGGGGGGAGGCGAGGGGAGGCTTTTTTGTCAGCGCGGGGCTGTACAGGTACGTATGTACGTTTTGTCTGCGGATGCATGGACCGCCGAGCCTATTGACGGAGGGATGAGGGGGTTTTGGAAGAGGCCATGGTACGAGGTCATTCGTAGCAATCCTGACAAAGCATCAGGAGGCCAGACGGCCATGGTGTCTAGAACCAACCAAAAAAAGCCTCTTTCGCTTGTGGCCCTCGCTGTTTTGCCTTTCCTGCGTCAACATCCGTCTCCACATCTCAACAAGGCCTGACGTTGAAAACTCCGAAGTGATCCACGGCTAGCTTCTATCACCTCCTGCACGTCATACCTGGGACCTTTTGGTTGTGCGTCTCGGATTGGACCAGGGGGTAGGGGTTGGGAAAGCGCCGCGTTTTGTTTCCCTGCTTCCGGAGCCTACTCCGCCAACATTCTAACGACCCTTTTGTTGGCGACTGTTCTAACTTGAGCATCGGCCCTGTGTCTCCGAGGCCGTATCGGACCGGCACGTAAGCTTCTTTGTCGCGTGCCAGTCAATAATTTTTCTTTCTTTTTTTCCCTTTAACTCAACCCCCGTGGAAAAGAGTTTTCACACCCGATGGGAAAAAAACAAAAAAAGGTTTGGGGAAAGGCGTTGCCGTTTGGGCTGAACTCTCCTGACCCCCCTGTCGTCGGCACCCATAGCCAAAACCACCCGCTCCTGTTCCCCAATGCCATGCAGATCCTGGCCCTTGCCAATCAAAGCGTATTGGGCAGCGTTTGCGTTGAATAAAGTTCTGGTTGCCTGCCGACCAAGAGGAAGAGATCTCTAGCCCTACACCGTATGTTCACATATGCGTAATCTCTCTCCCCGTTGTCATGACAAGGCACATTGCCGTCTTGAAACAGCCAGCCAGCCACACAGCCTTGAGTAATCATCGCTTTCTTGACAGCCCGGGCCGTGCCGGCTAGGCCTCCAAGTGCGGACCCCGCCTCACCCCCCTCAGGCATCAGGGTGCGAAACACGATTTACTTTGGAGTCTGAATCACCTGTTAATCAGAAGAGCGACTGTGGCATTTGTCGTCATGCGGTGAGGCATCTGTCGACGAGATTTGTGGCTTAATGATGCCGATGCATGTCGTAAACCTGCCGACATGGAACCTTGCAAACTGTGTTTCGCTACAAACGTGCCTCGGAGATGTGCTATTTCCATCATGTCGACAACACGGGAATAGACCGGCGGCGAGAACGTGTCGGTGAGCCATTGAGCTGCAAACAGATAAGATGCCGCAAAACCATAGTCAACGTCGACATTATGTGTTACCGTGTTTGCAAAACTTAGCGGATGTTCCCGAAGGCCAAAACGGCACACATGGTGGTGGGGCCCGCACTTTTTTTTTTTGATATATGCACTAGTCAAGAGGTGCATCCACATCTGCCATCGTTAATCTACCATGGCCAGTAACTCAACGATACGTCCACGTCTCTTGATGAGCAAGGGGGCGGGGAAACGGGAGATTTGGGCGTACATTTCCGAGTATCCGGGAATGTGACGGTGATAGGGCCCCCCCTCGCTCGCAGGAAGATGTGACTGCATTGCAATGCAAGAATCAGAGTCGTATCATTTGTGAGCCTGTCTCAAGGTTGATACAGCCCGTGATCCGTTCACAGGCCTGGGATAGCCGGCCAACAGGAATGTGGGAAAGCGGAAGTTTATCCACGCGAAGGTCGCGAGTCAATTCTGCATCTTGCTGTAGGCCCACCGCTCGTGCAAATGGCACAATGGCCCAGCCGGCGCGTCATCAGCCGCTAAGAGTTACACACACACACTCTGTTTCTCACACATGTCATGTCAAGGTTGGACTAGTGTTGGGTTGGTCAAGTCGGGGAGGCGGAAGTGCAACGCCCAAAACCACAAAAGCAACTACCCTTTAACTAGGCCCCATTGAAAATGAGTCGACGACCGACTGACGACGCCGATTGGAGAGCGGGCCAGACGGCACAGCCGTGGTTGTGATCTGAGATACATGATACAAGCAAGTGACATTGTGCTGGTAAAAATGATCATTCAGTCAGCGTCCAGTTACCGAGCCGGCATGGCAGATGGCCTTGTGATTCCGACGTGTCGGCTTTTTGTTGCGCGGCCAATCCGTAGCGGCAACGCCTCTCACAGGGCGACAGCAAGGTGCTGCGCCTTGTCCTGATTGGCCTTGGGGCCTCATGATTGCGAGTCAGTGGCGCAGATCTCCGACCTTCCGACGTGGCCGTGGGAGCAGGCCAATGATTTGCCTTCCAGAAGACTTCTACGGTGGATCGCAGGCGGCCATGCTCCAGACGCGCTATGCCCGTTGGCGGCCAGTGAGGCGCTGGCGAGGGCTGGCAGCGGGCTGGCAGAGCACAGCACAGCCCAGCACCAGTGCCAGAGCAAAGGGCTCCACCGGGCATTGGCGCGGAGCGAGGCGAGCAGGTGCAAGAGACACAAAAGTCGTCCGGCGATAAAACAGATGGCGAGTCATGCTGGCAATCATCCGGTGGTGTCGGGGGTCACGTGGGGTCAGCCGGGAGCAAGGTACCACGACGCTCGGCAAACCCCGATTCGCATCGACGAGGCGGCTGGTGCAATGCTGGCATCGAAGGAACCAGCCCCGATTGCGTTTGCATCGTGAGCACACCCGGGCCGATGTCTAGGCGGCTGGGCACAGGCCTTGGGGGGTCTCTGTGGTGGTGGTGGGCGGCAGTGGTGAGAAGAATGATTTGCGCGCAGAGCCAGTGCTGACTCTTGATACGAGTAGAGCGTCGAGGCCTGGTAAGGAGGATCGGAGGTTGACGTCGCCATCGCGTGCTGCGCCGCCGTGGGCTACACTAGGCCAGAGATAGGGTTTGGGCGATTCGTGCAGCGCTCGTATGTCGAGGGCGTAGATGAAATGCGTGTGTGTGTGTGTGTGTGTGTGTGTGTTGGCAACAGATGGCCGAGTGAGCAGAGCAGAGGCAGTGTGAGTGGCAGCACAGCACCGCGCCAGTGGGGCCGTGCGGGCGCGCCCTGTGATTGGCCCCACGCCGCTCCCCCCTCCCCCCTCCCTCGTCCCCCCCATGATGAGCAGCGCGTATTGATGCCTTACATACACGCTGCTTCATGGGGGGCCCGGTTCCACATACCGATTCGGTGACCTGCATAAGTCTCTCGTGGCTGCATGTGGCCCTGAGACTGCGGTATGAGATGCATATATCAAACCACCCAAAGCAGACAATCGCCCGATGGGGCCTTGTTTGCAACATGGCTCTGCTCACCTGCAACCGAGCAATCTGGGGTCGGGGGGGAATGTGAGACCGGCACTGTCCGCCCGGGCGCGGCTCTTCTAGTAGTAGTAGCAGCAGCAGCAGCAGCAGTAGTAGTACCTGTTCGACACTCGAGCGACAGCAAAGACGGGCACCCAACCTTGGGGCCATGATGCTCGCCCACACCGAGATTGGGCCGAAAGGGCTGACGATGTCCTGATTCTTGCGACGCCTGCTGAATGGTGCTACATCCACGGTCCCCAAACCATGCCAGCTGACGAGTAACGCGACGGGGAACGAAGGAAGGAAGGGGAGGCAGAAAAAAAGAAACACCACGACTGAAAAAGTTGGTCGGCTGTTGGTGCCTCTTCCGAAGGGCCTTTCCTCCCCACGTATGTGGCGGCCTAGCGGCATGCCAACTGGTGGCCATCCGATAAAATTCCGGACTGCTCCCCCATAATTTGGTTTGGCTAATGCAGTAGCACGGCACCGTCTGAACCTTGGAAGGGGCCCAGTACCGAACGTCGCGTCTGCCGTTGTCAAGATGCCATAAGCCGTTCCGTCTTGCTAACCCACAAGACAAGTCAAGACAAGACAAGACGACACAAGCAACACCAATCCGCCGACTGTCGTCCGTACCTGTGTACCGCCAATCTGGCGTTGGCGCCATGTAATCTCACCTCAGGCCTCGAGCATCCGTGTCTATGCTAAAGTAAAGATTGTCTGTGTGCCGTGGATTTACTGGACCCGGAGCAAACAAACAGGTGCGGCTGAAGAAGGCAAGCAGTGGGCTGGCTTTGGAAATAAAAACGACCATGATGATACAATTGCACTAATTCAACAAATGCCAAAGATAGATTGAGAGAGAGAGAAAACAACAAAAAAACATCCAATGTGGGTATTGTGCAAAAACATCCGCCATGGTAAACGCCGTGAGATATCGCAACTTTTTTTGGTTCGCTCGCAAAGAAAACAACATGAAAACCGGCAATGATGGTGTGTGTGTGTGTGGATGTGAGTGGGCGTGTGTGTCCTGTCACCGTTTACAATCGCCTTTTGGAAGCATTAGTATGGACGTGGCTTGGTCTACTTTGCAGTAGTAGGTGGGGAAAGGGGAGGGGGGGGCGCGGAGGGGACGAACCGCAATTATCGCTCAGTCTATATTCTCTAGAGGGAAAACATTAGCATGGCGGGTCCTCGTCGACTTTTGGTTGGCAAGCTCCTTACACTGCAGTGACATTGGCCGGACACCGGACATGGGTTTGTTGGTATTTGGTACACCAAGCCTTGACGACGTAGCGGACGTGAGTGCATTTGTACTGCACTTGGGTGTAGTCGCACATTGTGTGGGCGGGCAGTGCAAAGGGCGATGGTGGGTGCGAGGGAGAGAGCGCAGGGCAAGGCGGCGGTGGTTGCAGCAATGGTGTGGCAGAGGGGACAGAACGGCAGGGCTGGGGGCAAGAAAGAGGAGCCAAAAAATCGGGCGCAAGGCAAGCAATGCTGTTGGTACGCTGGTTTTGAAATTTTCCGAATTACTAGCTTGCAGCAGGAGCGCGACGGTCCGTTATGTTATAGCAGTCAGCGCCAGACACAGCAACAGGATAGACGTCAGTGCAATCAGGAACCCGTTGGCCCTATGCAGAGGTACCACAGCCCATGTCGACAAGAACCCGGTCGTCAGTGACATGCATCATGGTAGCCGACATGGATGCTCAGCGGGACCGGGTTCTCAGGGTGGTCGAGCCTTTTTGGCACGCCATAGGCGTGGGTGGAGACGTCGATGTTTGAAGTGTGTTCGCTTCCCACAAGCTCGTCGAGTGAAAGCTTGCAGCCCAATGCGGACGGCCGAGTGGATCACGGCCATGTCTCCCTAAGCCCACGGAGACCGGGTGGTAGCGTGCGTAATGGACGTTGATTCGGCTCACAGGCACAGGGGTTGGTGGGGGGGAGGGAGGGGTGGTGGTGGTGGGTGAAGAGAGAGAGGGGAGGGGGGGGGACAAGAACCAGCGGAAAGGCTATGTGTGTAGGGCCCTGTGGGTGTGGGTGTGGGTGGCCAAGGACAGGGCATAGAATTTGACCTTTGCTGCTGCGTCTACCAACTAGCATGCACTAAAGTTCACACTCACACACACACACATACGCTCTCTCCTCTCTCTGCTTCTCTTCCTGCTCCGCCTCCTCTCTCCCTCTCTCTCGCACCCCTCGCCCTCTCTCGTACGCGCTTCTCCCAGCCGGGGCTGATCTACGACTACCGTTCCACGTCGAGGTGGCCCGTGGGCCCTGCAGCCGTTGGAAAATCCCTGACCATGGGCAAAAAAAAAGAATAAAAAAATAAGCCTCGAGTATTGATACGACGGCAGTTATGACATTGCCCGCCCGTCCCCCGCGCGCGCCATGCTAAGATGAGGCGTTTATTGTGCGTCGTGGCGCCTGTTTCATCCTCGACCTGACCTGCTCGGCGATACCAGCCCTTACTCACCGATTTTCTGCCCTTTACGCTGACGGTCCCGCTTCCCCGGTCCCAGTTCGCATCGCGAAAGCATCCGGTCCCAGGTCATGTGTTGCGCAATCACCACTTGCCGTCCCGCATACAACCACTAACTATTGCGCCCTGCTGTGCGACATAGCCCAACGGTCTTTTTCCTGTCCAAGCTGCCCACACGTCGGCCTCACTCGCAAAAAAAAAATAAAAAAAATAAAAAAGGCACGCGCCAACAGCCCTCGCAATTTGTTGCGTGGCTCAATCGTGCTATGCCTTGCGAAATGCCGCCGCCGCGAGCGAACATCACTGCCGTATGACGCCGCCAACACACACATGTCCGACTCATGCATACACGTCCTCGTTATCAGCTTCGCCGTCAAGCTCTCTCTTTTCTTTTGCGGAATCGGCTGTTCGAATCTCGCTCTGTCTCCTTTGCCAGATGGCACCACCCCCCAGCTTTCCTCTCCTCATCCTCCTATCCTCCCCTCCCCTTCTTCCCCCAACCGACATGGAAGGAATCCATCACTCCCTCCAGACACCCCATGCCCTCGCAAGACAGAGCACCCCAAAACCCTATGCCACCCTGTCATGGGATTTCCTGTCAAGTGGAGTCCATTATGCCCTAAATTCCCATGGGCAAAAATAATAATAACAACAACACACCCGTCGTGATCCGCCTGGCAAGCTCCCTCCTTCAGTCGCGGGGGGAGACAAACCGACATACGCGGACCAGGCATTCGGTAGAAACGTGGTCGTCCCAAAGCAGTGACCTGGTGTACCTTGCAACAAAAAAAAGGTGGACCTGCCCCCCCCCTCCCCCCTCAACCCCCAAAAAACCAAATGTAGTAGATGAGTAAGATATAGGCCTCATGGGCTACCCGACAAACGGAACGGGTGATACGGGACATTGCCCTTTTGGACTCGAGATCCGTCGTGTCCGCAGCGAAACCATCAGACGCTGCACGTGTTTCTTGCGGAAAATATGGGCTGGGATCCCCATTCCCTTGCAGCGGCTTGCCTCCGTTCCCTCCATTTTTTTATCGTCTTTTCTTTTCTTGTCTTGCCGCCACACCCATCCATCCGCCCCCCCCCTCCCCGAGAACACGGGTTGCTCCACAATTGGACCAGGTCCACATGCCTGTTTTTTTTAAACTACTACCTTCCCTTTGTTGGCTCAAACCGTCCACACTTGGCCATAACCGAAGTGCCCAGAAGCCCAGATAGGGAAATTCGTCTCGATTTGTCGCATACAGGTTTCTCCCTCACAAACTTGCAAAATCGCCGTAACAACTTGTCAGGGCATTCCATTTCATGCTCGTTGTATTCTAAACAGAGGCCACCTCATCAAAGTAAATTGTAATCGCCCAAGATGATGTTGGCCTCCATCTGGCCTCCGCAGTTGGTTTCACATGCGACCGGCACCATGGAGCTTAGTCTGGCCGTTACCACCGCGCGCCTGCGTGTACATGGCGTGAGAATGCACCATGGCTTACCTACAAGCTTACAAGACATCTAGACGCCTTCGAGCCTCGGCGCCTAAAATGGTTAGCATCCCATTGGGCCCCACAACGTCATCTTTCATGCCGGAACTCTGTAACATTCAGCCTGAACATGATCCTCTGCGCCTACCCAAAGACAACGGCCGGACCTCTCACTGGTCCTCGGTGCTTCAAACCGCTGTGACACTGAGCGACGTTATACAGCCATGCCTGAATATCGCCCTATATGTTGCAGGGGCTGTTTTGCCGCACCTATAGCTATTCTCGTGCATGAGCCTCCACATTCACATATAGTCGTCGCCACCACCACCACCACCGGAGCAGGCTCGCTACCTTTTTTAGCATCACAGGACTAGGCATTACGCAACTTGCCGATATATTAGTCGTCAGATATACATGCAAATCATGAGAACTCTCCATTGGCCTCGCCGGCATCTAGCCAACCGCGACACATTTCGACTGCCTGGGCATCGTTAGCTTTTGTCTAGCGTGCAATCTGCGCATCCTAGTCACTTACCCTTCCCCACTTCTTAAACATCTTCTCTCCGACCTCCTTGTCGACATTTGGCTTGAAAATCATTCGGTCTTTCTGGTTGATCTCCTTCAGCTCGTCAAACTCCTTCCATACGCCAACCGCAAACCCAGCTGCAATGGCTGCACCCAGCGCAGTCGTTTCGCGCATTGCTGGCCGGTCCACGGGGATGCCAATAATATTCGCCTGTGTCTGTTGAACCGTGTCAGCAACTCAGCCGCCTTCTTCGCATCTCATGCCAGCTTCTCCACGTACCTGCATGCACAAGTTGGAATTACTCATGCCACCGTCGACCGCAAGCATGTTGAGCTTGTGCCCACTGTCGAGCTCCATGGCATCGAGAATGGCCCTCGTCTGGAAACATGTCGCCTCCAGAGTTGCGCGAGCAATGTGGCCACGTTCTGTAAATTGCGTGATTCCGAATATGGTGCCCTTGGCGTCATCAATCCAGTACGGAGCGAAAAGACCACTGAAGGCTGTCACAAAGACGCATCCACCATTGTCCTCGACCGATGCAGCCAAGTCACTGATCTTGTGCGAATGCGTAATGAAGCCCATGTTGTTCATGAGGAACTTCACACCACTGCCTGCGACTGCAATACTTCCTTCGAGCGCGTACACCGGCTTCCTCTTTCCACCAAAATCGTATGCAATCGTGGCTAGAAGACCATGCGACGAAATGACGGGCTTTTCACCCACATTGTACAGCAGGAAACATCCAGTACCGTATGTGTTCTTTGCAGAACCAGGCGTAAAGCCCTGTTGACCGACCAAAGCCGAAGATTGGTCACCTAAACAACCCGCAATCCGGACGCCTTCTAATATGCCACTTCTTATAAACCCAAATTCGTCGGGTGAAGAAGACGGTACAATCTTTGGCAGTTTAACTTTGTTACGGTCGATTCCGAAAAAGTCCAAAAGCTTGTCGTCGTATTGAACCGTGTGTCTATGACATTGTGTTAACGAACTCGGGCGTTTGCGGCTGAAAGGGGCCATTGGCGACTTACAGATTGACAAACATGGTTCTTGACGCATTGGTCGAGTCTGTTACGTGGATTCCGCCCTCCTTTCCACCATTCAGGTTGTACAATATCCACGAGTCCATGGTGCCAAACGAGAGTCTGTTCTCGTCGTATGCTTTGCGGACGTTTTCGTCATGGTCGAGCATCCATCGAAGCTTGACTGACGAAGGGTAGGTCGACAGGGGAAGACCGCACATGTTCAGCAACTCATCAGCGCCCTTGCGATCCTTCAGCTCACGCACCAATCCTTTGGTCCTGGTATCTGGCCTACAAACAAACGAGTGTGAAGTTAGCGCAAGCGCAAGCGCGTTTCATGCATGCGCCATACGTACCAAGCAATTGCGTTGCAAAGAGGTAGTCCAGTGTTGGTATCCCAGACTATTGTCGTCTCACGCTGGTTGGTAATGCCAACAGCCTTGATGTCTTCAATGTTGTGACCATTGTCAATGAAGATGTTTGTAGCCCTGTCGATGCATTGTTCTACAGAGTCAATAATCTCCCAAGGGTCGTGTTCGTGCCATCTGGGTCAGTTAGAGAGATTGTGTGTGATGCATGGTAAGCATGTACTGACCCTGATTGGGGATATTTTTGAGTAAACTCGATTTGGTGCTGAGCTACAGGCTCACCGAGGCCATCGAATATAATGAAACGAGTACTCGTGGTTCCCTGGTCTATAGAGCCAATGAAGAACTGCTTCAGCTTTCCCTCGTCCAAGTGCGCCTGCGGCTCTTGTTGGATCTCCTCTTTGGGTACGGGTTGAGGTTCCGAATCGTGCGCAGAAATGTCTTGTGTTGACATGCTGGAGGTTTTCTTGTTCTCACGGCCGGAGTGGTGGAAGTAGGCGCGACGGGTGCAGTCGTGCTTGCGGGGTGTCGTTGTCTTGCGACTGGGTACCGACAGCGAGAAAACGGTGCTGTCAAGGGACGGAAAAAATCGAGCTGAAGACAATTAGATCGCACAAGGTACCGACTTGGTATGCGAGTTTGCGCCGAAGAGTATATGGGTGACAAGGCGTGGAGAAGGAGTACGAGGTGTCTCGGTAGAACTCAGACGCTAATGGCCGTGTTGAGAGAGTGCGTAGCGACAAAGAGCGGTCGCGACGAAAAAAAGCGGAGCTTGGAGCGTCAGGTTCACGGGTGGAAGGTGAAGTGGTAGAGAGAGGATCGCAAAGAGAGCATCGTAGGAGCCCAGAGGGTTCGGTGGTTAATCGGCAGCAGACGGGATCAGCGCGCGTGCCCTTTTGTCTGCGGTGTTCGGGTATGACGCGCGAAGAGGGGTGTTTTGCCTTTAAAGCGGGGGAGGGGAAGCGCTCCACGGCCAACAACACGACTGCAAAGATGCCCAGTCTTGTCACATGGAGCCTCAAAATCTTTCAGCCTCGCCCCTAAAGATGCACAGGCAAGCCGCAGGTCGCTCTCCCAATCGACGATCAAGCCCATTGCTCACAAAACTAGGCCCTTTGCCCGGCAACGCTTCCGCGCGTATGTCAGTGTGACTTCAGATACAGCGGGTCGCTCGTCCAACAGCTCCACACGCATTGGCGCCGTCCTTTTTCTCCAGTGGGACGCCAGTGGGACACCCGCTGCGAATCCACCTAGAGCCTCATCAAGCCCTCAGCTCTCCAGCTGCCAGGGCGCGCCGTGTCCGTGTCGTTGGGGACGTCGTCTGCAGGCGCATCCTGGAACTGCAGCGCGCTGTGCAGAGCCTCACGCTCAGCCGCCGGCAGCGCTCGACGAGCCTCGGTACTGGTACTGCCGCCGCTGCAATGTCGGGAAACGGCTTTTGCTTTTGCACAATGACTCGCCATTGGGCTGTGCCGCATAGCTCGCATTGCATAGAAGCGGATCGATCTTCTGGGCGGAGAGCGTCCAGCGCGGGGACATGGCTGTGCGCCCCCTGGTCCAAGGCGCCATGGGCTCCTTTGGGCCATCGAGGGCGCGGCCATGGCCATGGCATTTGCAGACACGGGGCCATTGGCAATGGAGAAGGCGCTGGCGCCGCACGAAAGCGCATGGGCGTGGCCTCGGCGGCTGCATGTCGGACTCGCACTCGCATCGGTGTGGAGGTGGGATGGTGGGATGGTTAGCGGTATAGATTATCGGCTCCGCAGTCGGTGGAGCGGAGTGGAGTGGACTCGTAATGCCAGGAAGCCAGAGGGAGAGCTTGGGGTGGCGGGCGGCGGGGGCAGGCCGGCCGTCACGTGACTGCTGCTGAATGCGGCAGTTTCCGAAGCCTCTAGAACGTCGTCCGCCCAGCGCCCATCATTTCACCGTGTCCGCCAGACATGACATGATGATGGCCCTGTCACGGCTGCCCAAGGAACTCCGCTTGCACATCTGGGCCCTCGCATACTTCAACGAGCCGCCTCGACTCGTGGCGCTGGAAACGAAGCCGCACGATCAGGGGCACGACGAGCAGCTCTTCTGCCCACGCCACTGCCCCAGTCCGGCCCCCACGGTGGTCAATCTGTGCCAAGAAGCGCGTGCAGAAGCCCGTTATCAGGCCAGCAAGGCAAACCACATTGTGCGTCTCTCCACGGCCCTCGCAGACAGCCGCTGCGAGGACTTCTACTTCCGCCTGGACACGGACATACTGCTCCTCCAGCTCGAAGGACCGCGGGTCAAGCACTTGGACGACTCGCCAGAAGTCGGCTTGCTGGCCCACTTCCACGTTGCCACGGGCTGCGACCCAACCCGCCTGCAGGCCGTTGCCATAACCAAGGTCATCCTCAACGGCTTCCGCGATGGCAGCCTCTCTAACGTGTTGCGCAATTTCCCGCACATCTCGCGCATGATCATGATGCTCACTGAAGAAATCTGGAACAACGACATGGAAAAGGAGCTGTTTGTCCGTGCCGCCGCAAGGATAGTCCGCATGTACAAAATCGATCTCATGAACCATGCCCGCAGCCGGGGCGAGACGTTCAAAGCACATGCCTTCGACGTCGACTTTGCACGGCTCCGCAACGGCCGCCTGGATATCGTCCCCAAGCATGTGTGGAGAGAGTGGAGCGACGGAGGCGACGAGTGGGCGACGCTAGACAACTCCGAACCCTTTTGGTAGCGCGTGGATTGTTGAATATACTACCAATAAATTGCATGAATACGCTAAGGCACTGCATGGTATATCCGATCACCCGCCTTGGGTAAGGCGAGAAAATCACTGGGCGTGTCTCCCTGATTCGGCAACTGGTGCTTCTCTGCCCATTCTCTAATCGCATCAAAGTTACGGCACGTGTGCACAGTGTTGAAATCCACAAACGCCTGCAATGCCTTGCCAGGGGGCTGATACCACACCTGACCCAGGACCGCGACATCCACAACGCACATGAGTTGCTGGCGTAGGGTATCGAGACAGTGTGCTGGAGGCTGTGAGCTGTGTGACTTCCTGAAGACGTCTGCCTTGTCACTTACTGACATGGTGCTTGAGGATGTTTGCATCGTTGGAGAAAGGGCCCAGGCCTTGCTTCCGGTAGTAGTCAAAATTCCAAGCTAAAGACTTGCGCAGCAGATTCTGTCCTGGAGTTAGTATTGGCTGGTTGACATGCATGATCGAACTTACCAAACAGTGGAGGTGGTGCAAACCCTCTACGTGAGCCGGGTATCCACCGCCGTATTCTTCTTTGATCTTGACTTGATCTGCTGCAATGCCAGAGCGCTGTGCCTCCTCCACAGGCACTCTGGCCGCATGGTCTGCCAGTACGTATGAGATTCAGTATCTCCATGAGCTGGTTAGTAACTTACAGTCTACACCCAAAGACTTCCACGCTGCGTCGACTTCAGGACCAGCATCCAGACGATACACATTGGACATTAATAATGAGCCATTGAACTGCACCTCTTTGTATGAAATGCCCACATCTTGCATGATTGGCGCTGGCTATGTTAGCAGTGTATTTCGACTTCACCAACCCTTCTATACGCACAGTACTTTGAGGTGTGCCTCGCACAGAATGCGTCCGAATCCAGTCGTTTCGTTTGAACCAGCAACGCTCCAAACGCAGCAGAGACGACTGCTGTGAGGAAAACAACAATACCTACTTGCTTCCAGGACAAGTGTCGTGTCGCTGGCTGTGTGGGCCATGAGTCAAGCGACGACCGATCGCTCTCCGGAAGAAGTTTCTCACAATCTTCTGCTTCTGCTCTATTGTCTGATTTCGAGCATTCTCCTTCTTTCGGGCGAAACATGTTGCAGATTGGGAATTTGAAGATGGTATGCATGAACAAGAATTTGAGGCAGCCAGGAGTGAATAGAGCACGAGATCAGTTGTGAGCTGGCAGCACACAAGACGAGCATCTACCACCCCATTCCATTTCAGGCCAGATGCCAACAAGCGAGCCGTCTCCAGGATGATGCCTCGACACCTCAGCCCTACCCCGCAGAAGCTGAGAACGACCCACAATGTTATGCATATCATCCACTCACATCCCCCGGTGGCGCATAGGGCTGCAGGCATGGAGCCAGCTCTCGGTTGCCCCATATCCTTTTTTTAGGCTCTTCCCCTCAGATCCCCTCAGATCTGTACTGGTTTTCGGACTAGTCAAGGCGGATGTTGGTGATTGGTTGGGTTTGTGCTTGATTCATGACATCGATGCACCACTACACGAGCACGTCCGATTTGGTCTAGAAAAGCGTCGCCACGACTACACGAGATATATCTGATATGAGGAGCAACTCATTCACCTCTAATACAAGAGAAAAATCAATCCTCCATATAGCATCGCAAGCCACCTGACGCAACTTAACAAGCACATGCGTCGTCTTCATGACCATGAGTAATGTGACCGGTCAATGAAGATGACATATACGACAACACATCTGCATCTTACTCCATCTACGCCAATAAGAAGAAAAAACAACCATTAATCCCGCACTGCTTTCAGCTCTGACGCAAAGCCTGGCACCCAATTACGACACCTATCTTGTCTCGACTCTATCCACACTCCAACTTGGACGCTGATGGGATGCGCTGAATCTCAGCTTGTGTCCTAGCCGAGCCACGCTATCGATGCGATAGTCTGTAAACCTCCACTTTCTAACTCATTGTCTCGTATTCATACTGAAGCTAACGAAGCCACTGCGCGATTCTGCTGGTCAACAGAATATTGCAGCTCAAGACTGGATGCTCAGATGTATAAAATAGGCCTGTTATGTTGTGCTGTCATCTGCCATCACCTACTCAACCACAAGACTTTCAATCCATTGTGGTATTTCACTTGAAACACAGAGAAAATACTGCAATCATGAAGTACATTTTCTCCATTCTCGCTCTGGCGACCTTTGCTCTTGCAGGACCAATCCCTCAAACCAGTTACCAGAGTTATGGTAAGGCAACAATGACACCTACCCAACCCGACCATACTATCTTGCTTACTGAAACTTAACAAGGCGACTACAAGGACGTGCCTCCTCCAGCTGGTGGATACGGAAACTACGGATCCTACAAGAAGCAGTAATTCTGTGCAAGATATGTAAATAAGAGATAAAGAATGCTTGCAGATAGGCGGAACAGAAAGTTGGTCAAAGTAGCAAGCACTTATCAGATATCAAAGTAATGTAAAACGATAATGACAAAAATATGGTCCAAAGCTCGCTTTCTAGACTTTTGTAAGCCCCGAGTCTGATGACACCAAACGCCCACCTGTCCTCGCAATTGTACCCATTTCCTGTTTATTTCCGCCTAGAGCTTACGAAGATCACATACCAAAACTATATGCATGACAGGTACCCGGGTCACATCACCCGTCTTACATTTTGCCCATATTACAACCTAAACGCACATCCCAGCAATATCGTCATTATGATCGACCTTTCCCCCGTGCCTCCGTGGAAGTTTAAAAACACACAAGGTGACTAAGAATACCGAATGCTAGTGCGCACATCTCCCGGTCTCGCTGTCTGCTAGCTGAACATAGCACAGTGTTAGGGTTTATTGATACGCACGTGGATAACTCGTGGGTTATAATCAATCTGTGCGCGTGGAGACTAGCATAATACGCGCACAAAGGCACAAAAAAGACGTGAAAAAAGTAAAAAATAATAACAATAATAATATGAGAAAAAGAAAACCCTGGCTATCATGTTAAACTGTATTCTTAATACCGCCGAGAGTGATGTGTCCACGCCAGCGGGGTAAAAGGTTACTGGTTGCTGTTGTTCGTGGGCAAAACAGGGACGCGAAACAAAAATAGCAGGTGGAACGAACAAGTAGGCATGGTTGGAAATAAACAAAAAAATGCGAAAGTTAAAGTTGCGAGCAATTATCATCATTATGGTTGCATTTCGCTAGTGGACGATTGGGCACGTGGTCCTACGTAAAAGGAAGGAACAAGTATAGCACAGATGCGAACGCAAAAAGCAGAGCGAAAAGTAAAAACAAACAAACACTGGGATGGGAAGGAGGGGAGAGAAAGGGGGCGGGGGGAATGAGCTTGGTTGCGTGAACAGGAGTTTTGTCCATGTGTTGCGAGGAAAAAGGAAGTTGGTGGATGTAGAGGGGGTGGATGGATGTGTGCAGGGATGGCTAGGGGAGAAGAAGAATGGAGATAAAAAGATGTGTTGTAGCGACGACAACGACGACGACGACGACGAAGAAGAAGAAGAAGAAAACAACAAGAAAGAAAAATGGATAATAGTAGCATTGACATGTAATGACGGAGACGACATCACTATTTACAACATGTAACGAACAACATTGCTATGACGAAATATAACAATACTCTACCATGCACCTGTCTAGCTCTCCTACACCAAATATTCATATCCCTAAGTACTACCCAAATTTTTTTTTTAGCGATTGAGAAACCTACCTTCCCTTCTGTCTTCCTTCCCTCCGGTACACTCCACCCTCTCCACCTCGCACTTCGCACTTCGCACCTCCAGCATCCAGTCCAGTCTGGTTTAGTCCCACCCACAACCCTCAAACCACCGCTTTAAGCCCCGGAACGCACCCTCTCGGCGCCGGTTCCAGCCCGTGCATTCGCGCCTCCGTATCTCCATACACACGTACACATCCGCATATCCGCATTCCCACCGTCGCCGCCACGACCGTACCCACCCACCCATCTAATCTCTCCATCCAGCTAGCCAAGCTCTATAATCGTATGCACGCACACACACACACACACACAGACGTCCCCAAACTTTATGGTAGCACCGCGCGCTTCCAACCTACCCGCTCAAATCCGAAACACTATTTTTTTTTCTCTTTTTTTTCTGGATTTTTTTCTCTTTCTTTTTTTGCACGCTACGCACGTGGATATATATATATTTTTTACTTATTTTTTTTCCATTCAATGCTTCCTGGGGGGGAACCGATCCGAACTGAAGTAAGCCGAGTCTATTCGCTTTTGAATTTCTTTTTACACTATTTTTTTTTCTTTTGCCCTCTTTTTTTTCCTCTTTTCTTTCTATCTTTTGTTTTTTCTTTTCTTTTACCCCAGGTTCCTTAGGTTTTGCTACATTTTAGAATTTTTTTTTCTTCGTAATGTAGTGTTGTGAATGAATGCAATTAAGAAGTATCCTAATCCATGCGTAAGAAAAAGAGAGACTAGACTAGAATTGAAACCTATTAAAAAAAACACCCCTGAAAACTTCTATTTAATAATTTCTTAATATTTTTTTCAAAAAAATTTAGTTATCTAGTTCCATCGATCGAGTGATGCAGTGGGAGTGAGCGTGTTTTCGGTCAAACTCCTCTTCTTCGTTCCCCCCCCCCCAATCTCGTCTCATCTCATCTTAGCTTAGCTCAGGTCAGCTCATCTCGTATCCACGTTATTGTTCTTACTTACCTTACCTGACTTACTCTGGGCACTTATGCGATGTACATAGATAGGTGCCTCAATGCTGCTGAATGTTATTACGCCAACTAGCTACAAAGAGGAACAAACAGGGACGAATCCACTCCATACACATGTACATATATACATAACTACCTACGATATGTAGATGGATACTCTAGATAAATGCATGCATGGATACATGGATACATGGATACCCCCCCCTCATCCATTCATCCATCCCCCCATCCATCCATTCACAGGGGCCAGACAGACCAAACCAGACCAGACCAGACCAATAGCCGGACGAACGAACCAACGAACTAACGGACTAACGAACTGACGAACTAACGGGGAAGGACTCCAAGGATGCTACCACGACTAAGAACCGGCATTTAGAGCTGGGGGGGGGGGCGCATGACTAGCATGCTTGGGGAAGAACAGGCGGCTAGAAATGCGAGGAGTTCGTGGTTGGGGGGGGGGGGGGGCAAGGAGGGTGGGGGAAAAAGGAAATGCGAAATGCGAAAAGGGGGTGGGAGAGAGAACGTGCTTGGCGGGGAAGGGGAAGGGGAAGGGGGGAAGTTCATTTACATGGGTTGGGGTGGGGGTGGGGGGGGGGGAGACATTTAGAAAGTCGAACGAAGAAATAATGTTTAGAGTGATTTCATCTTTTGCTGTGGCGATGGTAATGATAATGATAATGATATTGTGGTTGCACGTCAAGAGTAGTTTGCGTTTGATTGCTTTGATTCATCGTACGGGGGGGGGGGGTGAATTTGGGGCGTACGCTGCTGCATCTTCGCTGTTTCAGCCTCAGCATGCTCTACCATATTACCTGCCAAGCAAAAAAACAAAAAAGCAGCACTACTTGTGCAATTGTTGTCTTGAGTGAATTACCTAGTCAGCCCTGAAATCTCATCACCTGATTAGAGTTAAAGGAAAACCTTCCTCGCGTTCGCATATTGCATCTGAACCGAGTTGCTTAAGATGCTGCGATGAGAAAGGACTCAGTAACGTAACGTAATGCGATCCTATCCCATTCCATCCATCCAAATGACAAAGGAAATCATTCCCAAGGAAACAAGGATACTGTTACAAAAGTTTTACAAGTTCTTATAGGCCCATAGAGGAAAATTGGACGGGTATGAAAATAATGAAAACGCGGCAGTGGGTATCAGACCGCTGAATAAAATGAAAAATGCCACCCAGAAAGCAAGGAGCGGATATTATTAGAGGAAAATCGTAACAAGATGAGACGAGGGAGGAAAACGTGGGAGCCGTAACATGAAGACCTAGGAGACAAAGATATTAGAGACGTTAGTAGGTTCCTCCCAAGCTATTCCAGGCAGCTAGGATATCCTCGCTGATGCTGTCCCTTTCTTCAATCGAAAGCCGAGGACTGCTCGTAATGCAGTCAGGGCTCAGATGACGTGATCTCGTCCTGCCTGCGCTATGGACATAGGCGGAAGCTTCCGAATTGGTCGACGTGCGTGACGCTATTGATTGAATGCTGTTCCGGTTTCGCGTTTCAATGCCTCCAAGTGCCAGTTCACTTATGTGTCTTGCCGCCTTCTTTTGGGATTTCGGCGCTGGTGGCTCGACTACACTGGTTGGGCGCGATGAGGCTTCCGAGACTGGGTACAGATCTCTGAAAGTAGTGGTAGGCGGAGCCGGGAAGGTTATTTCCGCATCACTAGATGCAGTTCGACGGCGACGATGTAATGTGAAGTCGCGGGATGAATCGGGCTTGATGTTCTCGGACCCCGCCCCTCCAACACTGTGTTCCAAAGCTGGCATATCGTCTAGGTCGTTGCTAATATCGCTATCTGCTACTTTGACATTGACGTTTTGTTCCGTGCAATGGCTCGGTGTCTTGGGTGACGGCAAAGGCGATGGGTGGTCAGTTGTAGTAGGTGACATTGTGCCAACAGCAGGCATAGGGGACGAGGGCGGAGAGGGAGCCCGGGGCGAATATTTCGAAGATGGCAAAAAATAGTGCGGCGATTTCCCGCGGCTGGCAGGAGAGTGATGGCGGTCCGACCAAGCATCGCTTGTGGAGTCTTCACGAAGCCGGCCTGTATCCACAGCACCGTTGGTCCCTGGTGACCTGCCACGCGCAGATGACTGATGCGATAAAGACGTACTTGTCGATGCGCGTTGCCTGGATCCCGTGTCCACCATGCGCGTTGGAATCGACTCGTAGGGCTCCGTAGGTAGGAATCCAGACATGAGCTGTGTTTGCCCAGAGGTTTCCCGCGCCGTCTTCTTTTGCTTGTGTACCTCTCTTTTTGGTGCCTGCGACCCCGACTGTTTGTGCATATCCGCACGCTTCTTTCTCATTAGTTCCAGCAGGGTCTCCTCTTCAGCAGTGACCTGCATGAGTTTGCGCAAAGAATCTGACTGCGGCTGTGGTGCGCTGGCCGAAGTACGTGCACTCATCACACTGCGTGTCGAAGGCGACGAGGGTGTGTTTGCATATGTCCTCGGGCGAGAATCCTCATCTTCGTGGATTACTGAAGGCTGCCTCACGTGGCTGTTCCGTTTGCTGCCGCTGTACGCGCGGCTCCGTGAATAGCGATACGAAGGAAGGGGTGGATCCGGTGTGTACATGACTTCGATTGTAGCAGCATTTGTCGATGTCGACAAAGTGCTCATTTTCCCCGAGGATGCCTGCCGGCTGTGTGTGGGACGGACCTCGTACATTTGCGCTCGGCCGATGACTATATCTCCGTTGTACTCGGTGCTATCCATACTCTGGCGGCTAAAATTAGTCCGATATTCACTTCGACGGGCATCGCCCTCATCTTCCGACGACGAGAAAGACAAGACGCTCGAGTCTTGGAGATTGGTTTTTGCTAGTGCTGACCCTTTGGTTCTCGACGACGTCTGCGACTGATATGTGTCGACCGAGTACTGGCTGGGCGAGGCTAGATGCCGAACATCGACAATATCCTCAAGCGCAAAACTATCTCGCTTGTGCGGTGCGGCAGCACCCTGCGATCGAGAACTGTAAACGGAGCTGGCCATGGACTGATTGGTCTGGGTAACAGGGTCTCTGTGGTTTAACGCACCATGCGAGCGAACAGCGCGCGGGGCAGGGGCAGGGGCAGGGGCAGGCTCCATTTCGTCGGCATTGTCACTACTGTCTTCGTCGAGTGCGTCGAACCAGTGAGTAACGCCTTTTGGCGGCCGACGTACGTGCACTTTGGCATTATCACACTCATCCTTCTCGACCCTGCGTACAGAAGCGTGATGGTGCACCGGGTCGTTGTTCTTCTTCAGTTTGCTTCGCATCTTTTGTGGACTCCGATCTCGGGATCGAGGGTGATGAAAGTAGTCAGAGTTCATTGACATTGCAGCCGGTGAGTTGACCATCTTGGTGGGCGAGAGCATTGCCATGCCATGGCGCTGATTGCCGATGCCCTTGGGCTTGGGAAACAACCTGGACAGATCGAGGCGTGTAGGTTTGCTTTTTCGGTTTTCCTTTTTCCTTGCTTCCTCGAGGATGGCGGGCGACACCGGACTTGCCTCGTAGCCGTCATAGCCGTCATAGCCGTTGTCTCGTAGCACTGGCGGACGCCCTCTTCGCAACGCTCGGTCTCGGATAGCAGAATCGGATGTTTGTTGCGAAATGGACAAGGGCGAATTCTTCGCGTCGTAGTGCGAGCGAATGGTAGAGCTGGATGTTTGGGTATGTAGCCGGTAACTGAATGAGCCTTGGTTAGCACGTCGTTGGCTCCTTTGTTCGGTGTGTACCTGCCCCAAGACGCTTGACGACGGCTTTCTCGACATGGCAAATCGTGATGAATGGGCGCTGCTGGCTCTTGTCGATACGGAGATGCCGTCGTCAGTGTAGGGTCCAGCACCAGTCGGCAAGACGACGCTTGACCGGTAGGCAGAGCCCAGCGGGGTTGAGGCTCGTCCCGACGTGGAAGAGTGCGTCGAGTTGGCGGTGCCTAGGATTTGGTGTGCTTTGCTGGCTGGTTCTTCGTAATGGGAGGCCGGCCTGGAGCTAGCAGTTGAAGGGGGTATCGAGCGAGCGTCGTGGTCGTGGTCGTCGACAAGGTGCCTCTGGGCTTTTTTGGAACGCACGCGGCGAGGCAGAGGGAAGGAGAATTTGTTTGGCCCGCGGTCGTTGCGAGACATGGTGCCAGATGCCGAGAGAAAGGTTGGTGGCTGTTCCTAGTTCGAGCGCGACTCAGTAAAGTTAGAGACAGAATGGGAGGAGCTGAATCGCGCTACAAGCTGACGCCGTCATCCCAGGACGCAACTGCGCTCTAGATTAAGCCGAGAAGCACGTCTCGTAGCGTCACGAACCGGGGTCGGCAGGGCATGCGGGCAGACTATGTTTGCTTTTTGGCGTGGTGCGAGGATCGGATATAGTTGAGCGGTGGAGAAAGGTATGGCCTCGCATCCAAGGGTTCAACAACGGGCCCCTACTGCGCGCGATTGCGCCAGACGCTAATCCGTCGTGGGCTGGAGTGTTATCTGCAGGAACGGGAACCCGGCGGCGAGTAGTGCGACGTCATGGAGGACTAGACCAAGAGGGCAGTTGGCGGGTGGAATTGGTGCATTGGACCGTCTTTTGCGACTGAGCGGAGAGGAAGCCCAGGGTTCCCAGACACATGGCGATGGAGAGCGGGCAAGGGTGGGGAGAGGGGAAGCGAGTATATTAAGGTCCATGGATTTCTTGGGTTCGCCCGCCGTGAGTGAGATGGGCCGTCGCCTTGGTAGGATCCGCGTGGTAGTCGGCGTCCAGGGGTCAGTCATGTCATCTGGAAGACGGGCGGATCACGTCGTGCACAAGCGTCTCGGCCAGCACTGCACGGCCCCGTTCGAAGCCTCAGCTTCATCACCGCATGCCAGACATGCATACCCTGAGTATCAAAATAGGGTCGTGGACAAGGCCCTCTGCGGCGGCCTGTGTACGTACGTACTATACGTAGCCCGACGCCATCGCCATGGGCGCACCTGATGGGGGCGGCCGGTGGCGACAGCGACCACACCGGCGCCATTGTCTTTGTCGCGCGAGATGGATGGACGACAAATACATGCCAGATTGAGCTGAGGCCGCAGATGGTTGAGGCAAGCTAGAGCGTCAAGCGTACCGAACCTTTTTTCCCTCGCTCTGCACGCCAGCCTCCGTGCGTTCCTGGCGCAGCGCTAATGTCATTCATTCTCCGAATGCGAATGACAAGAGCCGCGGCGAATAGGGCGCCGTTCGTACTCTGCAGGGCCAGCCTCTGGCGTCCATGGCCTGATATGGAGCCGTTGTCCATAATGGCCACAGCCTCATGGTTGTGCTGGTGTGCTTCTGCTTCTGTGTTTGCTTGTTTGTCTGCTTGCTTGCTTGCTTGGCTGTCTGGCTGTCTGGCTGTCTGGCTGTCTGGCTGTCTGCTTGTCGTCGGCTTCTCTTTCAGGCGTGGACATGTAGTACATACATGCACGACCGGGCGACGCGGGTGGCGGCAGGCAGCGCGCAGTATTTGCAATGCGGATAGCTGGCATGACGGGGTGAATGTTTTGGGTGCTGAGGGAGGGCGGGAGACGCTCAGGGGTATCGTACGAACCGTGCGATCAGCGCGCTCGCCTTTCCGCGTCGTGGTGATCCTGTGGGCTCTTTCACGATGATCATGTCGCGCTCGTGTGCGTAGCCGCGGCGGGTGGGCGAGGCGAGGACTCGGAGCAGCGAGTTTGAGGGGCGCTCGCGAGGGCGGCGAGGCTGGCCTGTGCTAGTCATGAGTTGCGTGTGCGTGTGTGCGTGAACGAGCGCCTGTCAGGCAGCGAAAAGCAACCCCGGCCCAGCTGTATTGGAAATGCATTCTCCCGCCTTGTCGCTGCCGGCCCTGCATACTATACAGCATGTACACTAGGTACTGGTGCTGGTACACTACAACATGGGCGCACTGCGTCGAGGTGCAACCCCGACGCGCTGCTTATCGCGCACGTGACCAGCCCTTGCGGTCCGGTCGCTTGCTTGCGTCTTCGTGTTTGGACCACGCTGGCACTGATGCTACACGTACAGGCGCACATCCATACCACATCATACTACTACCTACACGGACAAATACTTGCATGCACACATACACTGCATGCTGCAGGCCGGGGTCGTCGTGGGCGCCCCTCTCGCCCCTCACGCCCCTCTCCTCTCCGCTCCTGGCCGTCACATATTCTCAAACCCGTGACCCGGCATGCCACGCCCCCAGCTGGCAAGGTGCTGGCAAGGTTTGCGCCGGCGCCCAGGCGCTGTCCGGGGGGGGGCGCGTCCTTGAGTCGTTTGGCCAGCGGCTCTTCCTTTTCCCTCTTGGGCTGTCTGTTTGGGTTTTGGCACGCTGCTCGTGTTTTGACTTTGGCAGGTTTCCGGCCGGTGGTTTGATTAGCCCCCCTCGTATCTGGAACATGTATTTAATCACCAGTCCCCGGACGGCCACATGCTCCGAGCTAGCCGGCATCGTGCATCTGCGTCTAGTAGGCCGTAGTATCAGTATCACCATGCGGGCCTCGAGGCAGCACACGTCTCTGCCTTGTCGAGCCGTGCGGCTGGGCTGCAGCAACAAGTCGGTCACGGTCTCTGAAGTGCATGTGTGGCTCGACTGGTGACAAATGGATGCCGAGGCGTCGGTGTGATGGATGCCGAAGACAGCCGCCGACAGCCAAACCGGGGGGGCTGGGCGGCGACTATACAAGCACAAGTACAGGCAGAGAGGAAGGCGCCATCACGGCCAGGCCGCGCTGCCACATGACGTCTTGCGCCCGGCGTAGCTTCCCCAAGTACTTGTCCGCACAGCTGCTCGAGGAAGGTAGGCCCAAGTCAAGTGCAGGTGCAAGAGCAGGAGCGACCGGCCAGGACGCGTCCAGACAGCAGCTGTTTCACTCAAAAATAGACAAGAAACATTGCACCATCGCAGCCGAGTCATTGCCAGCGTCGTGGTGCATAGCGCTTGGTCTCTCCAAGTCGCTTTTCCCATTGATGCATCGTGGCACAGTTATGCACTGGGCTGTCAATTTTTTTTCTTTCCAGAGGGTCGCCCCAAGACCCGAAACCACTAGTTGCATGGGGAAAGAGAGAGAAAAACAGACAGAGACAGAGAGAGGCAAAAGAAAGAAAGAAAGAAAGAAAGGAAAAAAGGGCGGGCTACGAGGGAGCAGAAGAGAAGACGCCCTCATTAGTGATATTGCCCAGTGTGCGGTGGCGGCGTCTCGTGGCCGTGCTTACATGCAACCGCGTTTTCCTCGCCATGGACAGATAAAGGGCGGCGGCGCTTGTTTTGTATTTTTTTGCCCTTGCCACGGCCCCAATTGCGCCCAGCCAGCTGCGTGCGTTCAGAGGGCAGCAGCAGCAGCAGCAGCAGCAGCAAGAGGCGTGTGTCACGGCGCGCCGCTGTGTACTGTACCAGTACTGTAATCAATATCGAGTGCGTGGGTGTTTGCCGTGCTGGCTGCGAAGAGCTGCGGCCCCGAAATTGACATGGCATGGCGGCTTGGTCAGTCAGTCGGGTCAGGCCAAGCTAGGCCGGCCCGCCCTGCAAGTGCTGTGCTCATGCCTTTGTTCGTTCGTCTACTCCCCCCAAGAAACCCCACTACCGTGCCAGTCCACCACACGTAATACCCCCTCCCCCTCCGCGACATAGCATACACGCCCCTTCTCTCGCTCTGCCCGTCGCTGTGCCAGGTGCCCCGTCTCGCCCTCTCGCCGCCACGCCCGCACGCACGCCCGCCCGCCGCACGCCTCGCCGTCCCGCGTCCTCGCCCGTCTCCACTCTCGGCCAGCGGCGAATACGCCTGCCAGCGAGCACGCAAACGCACCACCGCACACGACGGCCGCGAGGCAGCCCGCGCCCTGGTCACGTCTGACGACATGAGCGATTACTAGGCCCGACTCTCTCTCTCCCCGCGTGTTCCCGCTCGTGCTCGATCCCGTCTCGCGTTCTGGCTGCGAGGCACCACGTCCCGGATCACCATCATTACCACCGAGGCCCCCACGAGCCGCTCGACTCTGCCGGCGAGCCCGTCACCTGCCCTGGTACCGAACCGCTGCCTTCGCTGCACAACGACGACGTGCAGCCGCCCCACTCTCGCCCCTCGTCGCCCGCCTGCAACATGGCCTCTGCCTCCAACGCCTCCGGCCCCAGTGCTGACGGCGTGTCCAAGACGGTGCACACAGAAGCCACGGACCCGTACACCACCATGGCACAGTTTTCCTTTGCGCCCGCCACCAAGACGACCGTGGTCACGACGACCTACACCACCACCACCACGTTCCCGCCCCTATGTGTAAACGCCCCAGGCAGCCTCGCCGAGCGAGATCCCAAAGACTACCCGCTCGCCCATGTCCAGGCCCCAGAGTCGATACGCAAATTCTACTTCGAGTCTGGAGGCGAGCTGGCTTGCTTTGAGGAAGCAGACGCTGCATCGGAAAGGGTGCGAGAGGTACGCTTTTCCACGATTCCAGGGATGTGCCTGCAGCCGAGGCCTTTCGCGTCACAGCTGCTCATGTCACAATGCTCTGAACTGACGCCTTATCTGCAGCAGAAGTCGCTCCAAGAAGCCCTCCGATCCAACGGCAAAGTCCAAAAGGTCGAGTCTTTTAACGGTTCTCCAGTATTCGCGACGCCCAACCGCACGACGCGTCCCAAGATACGGGCCCACCAAGGCCTCCGCTCAGTCTCTGGCCGCCGAAAGCGAGACAATGCAGACGAGTCTCCGCCGCCCCCGTCCATCACCAAAGCCGTCGAGTTGGTTGGCATACATCGACAAAGCAAGAAGCCGAGGTTAGATCGCGACAAGGGCGCAGACGCTGCCCAAATGGCCCCCAACACTGCATCCGACGATATTGATGCTTCGTGTCCAGCTACACCCGAAAAGCACAGTGGAGAGCTGGGCTCGTCCAAGTTGCCAAAGCCCCGTCCAGGCCCGTTGCACCGGCCCGGTGTGAGGGCTGCCTCGCACCACCTTGGCCTGGGCAGAACGCCCTCGAAATGGCATCTCCGCGAGTCGTCTGCCGGACCGGCATACTCTGCAAGTAACCCTTCTAGCCAGCGAGAAGATTCTCCAGAGCACGCATTCTCCATGGGAGTCGTCGATGGCCCTGGTGTAGCCGCTACCCCCCCAATTGCCGAGTCGGACCTGGAACCAGTCGGGCCATTTGCCCAAGACAGTTCCTTTTCCGCTTCACGACTTACCCCCCTCGATACAAACTCTGCCCAAGATGCCAGCTTACCAAGCCCTAGTCTGTCGCCCATTACCGCTGCTGCAAATCTTGCCCAACAAGCCAACAATGGATCGTCGTTTTCTGCCATGGACATGGATTACGATGCCGCCGATCTGTCTGCACTCGATTTCACACAAGGCGACCCAAGCAACTCACACCCAGGCGACTTTGCTCTGTTTCCCTCTGGCTCCAGACACCGCGAACACAATGATACCAACACTCAACTACCCACGCCTTCTATCATGGACATACCGAATATGCTCAACTCGTTTGATGCTCTGCCGGAGCAGATGAAGTCGTATGTTCTGTACCAAATGCTCCGACGATGCAAGAAGCCGACCCTGCACTTTGTTGCGGATGTGGTAAATCCCGCCCTCAAGCGCGACTTCATTGCTTCACTGCCCACAGAGCTGAGTCTGGAGATTATCGGCTATCTGGATGTCAAGAGCATGTGCAGCGCCGCACAGGTGTCCAAGTACTGGCGCAAGCTGACCGACACCCATGAATCCGCCTGGAAGGATCTTCTTGACAAGGACGGTTACAGGCTGCCAGCTGGCGAGCTAGAGCGTGCTGTGCAGGAAGGCTGGGGATGGCAATACCCCCATTCTGCCGATAGTTATGAGCGTGACCTGAGGGCCCAGTCGGTCTCGTCTCGGTCCGACAATGAAGCATCTTCCAGCTTTTCAGGTTCAAGTCTGCCTGGTGGCCTGCAGGACCAAGAGGGTGCAGTGACTCGATCCTCGGCATCACGTCAGAAGAGGAAAGCAACCAGCAAACATGGCGGCGGCAGCGGCAAGAAACAACGCAAGAGTCGTTCCTCTACCAAGGCGCAGACTGCATTGTACTCGCGACCTGCCGAGCTTCTAGAAGGGCCGCATGCCTTCGCCAAGCGCGCGGAAGCTGCCATTTCCGATCCCAATGTGGGCTTGCCCAGCCTGCGCGCTATGCATCTCTTCAAGTCGTTGTATCAGAGGCATCATCTGATCCGGAAGAGCTGGATGGCCGAAGATACAAAACCAAAGCACATTGCCTTCCGCGCGCATCAACGCCATGTTGTGACTTGTTTACAATTTGATACAGATAAAATTCTTACGGGCAGCGATGATACCAACATCAACGTTTACGATACCAAAACAGGAGCGCTACGCACTCGTCTCGAGGGCCATGAGGGGGGCGTGTGGGCCCTTCAGTACGAAGGAAACACATTGGTGTCAGGCTCCACCGATCGCTCGGTACGCGTTTGGGACATTGAAAGTGGAAAGTGCACGCAGGTCTTCCAGGGACACACATCTACCGTCCGATGCTTGGTGATCCTCAAGCCCACGCGGATTGGTGAGACGCTGGATGGACAGCCCATCATGATGCCAAAGGAGGAGCTCATCATCACGGGCTCGCGCGACTCGACGCTCCGGGTATGGAAGCTTCCCAAGCCAGGCGACCGGAGTATTATACAGACTGGAGCCGCGGCTAACGACCACGACAATCCCTATTTTATCCGCGCTCTGACTGGCCACCACCATTCTGTGCGTGCCATTGCTGCACATGGCGATACGCTCGTGAGCGGTAGCTACGATTGCACAGTTCGGGTGTGGAAAATCTCAACCGGAGAGGTCCTACAGCGTCTTCAGGGCCACTCACAAAAGGTGTACAGTGTTGTCTTGGATCATGCCCGCAATCGCTGCATCAGTGGCTCCATGGACAACATGGTCAAAGTCTGGTCTCTGGAGACGGGTGCTTGTATCTTCACCTTGGAAGGGCACACGTCTCTGGTAGGTCTTCTTGACTTGAGCCATGAGCGCCTCGTGTCTGCGGCTGCCGACTCCACGCTCCGCATCTGGGACCCAGAGAACGGGCAGTGCAAGAGCCGACTTTGTGCTCATACAGGTGCCATTACCTGCTTTCAGCACGACGGGCAAAAAGTCATATCGGGCTCTGATCGCACACTTAAAATGTGGAATGTAAAGACTGGGGAATTTGTAAAAGACCTGTTGACGGACCTGAGCGGCGTGTGGCAGGTCAAGTTTAATGAGCGTCGCTGTGTCGCGGCCGTTCAACGGAACAACATGACATACATTGAGGTAGGTAGACAGCAGTGTTATTCTGTATGACTCAGCTAACTTTGCAACAGGTTCTCGATTTCGGCGCTTCGCGCGACGGTGTTCCCGCTGAGCAGCGAGGACGACGCATTGTTGTCAACTCGAGGGGCCATGAGCTTGAGGATGTCACCGACATGGAACCCCTAGATGCGGACCAGGCCTAGGCCTCCTCTTATCCGCTTTAGAGGGAAGATTACAAGCATGCACACATACAAACAGCATCTCTTTTGGGACTGGCGCGAATGTTTCACCTGTACAAAAGCGATACCCGAATACGCGCTTTGGCGAACGAATTGACGACCCGGCAACCGAATATTTTTTTTAGGTGGTAATGTGGAATGCCTACTGGAGGCATCATCTTGGCGTGCTCTTTACGCGCTCAAGAATGGTGGGGGGAGGGTATATATATGTCGAGAGACGGGCGGTGTTTTCCTAGATATGCATAGCTGAGGCGTTGTCAACTTTGAAAGGTTGCATTGGACGAGGTTTCAGGTATTATTGTTGGTATGAAGGAGTATAACGGAGCTTTCATTCATACGGACATGGAGCCGTATCCAATATACCCGTTCAATCATCATACGTGTTGTTGCCGTGGTGTTTGTGAAGAGGTGATTCGCGCAAGACCAAAAGGGCAAGTCGATGACAGACGGCATGCCACTTTGGGGCGGAAGCGGAATGACGCGCTACTGCCCCACCGCCGCGACTGCAGTTCTAGTTCACGTCGCAAACCATATCCGGCCCATGTTAAGCCGCTACCAACCCGCGCAATACAACAATCTACGCTCGCTCGAGATGCACATTCCGACCACAACTGCCTGATGCCGACTTACTTTTTTCATCTTACCTTTGAGCTTTACCCCTCGCGCTCGTCGCCGGACAAGACATTTACCCCGCCGCCGCGGACCGACATCTTCAATTCCGAACTCCCGGCGCATCGAAGGGCCTCTTGGGGCTCCTATCCTTCTCCCACGCGCACCTATAGCAGCACTTCCGCCCACATTGCCTCTAGCAGCGAGGCTGGCCAAGCAACCATCTCCCGCGACCAACGGGCTACTTCACGTCGGCTCAGCCAGCGCACGCGACCATCCTTCTCGAACCACCACGACAGCCCCGTGCCTGTTGTCAAGCCCCCAACCAGACCCGCACACAGACGGACACAGAGCTTTGCGCACCGAGACTGGCGATTCGGCACCATTTCCATTCTCAGCATCGACATGAACCCGAGCGATGGCACTGATCTTGCTCAGCCCCGCGCAAAGTCTCTCAAGCACCCTTCCCATTCCTCGAACACGGGCGGCTTAGCGACAAAGGGAAAGTTTATACCCTCTGATCTGAAGGATACCGAAGTTGGCTGGGGAGTGGTACATCTGTATCGAGATGGGCACGAAACACCAGGCTTATACGATGAAGTCGACCGAGGCAACAAGTCTTTCAATGAGGAAGAATGCACAACGCTGTGCATCCTGGCAGTCCCTTCATACATGACACCTTCGGATTTTCTGGGCTTCATGGGCGAGCAGACGAGGGAACATGTCTCTCATTTTAGGCTTATTCGGACAAGCAGAGCCAACAAGTACATGGTGTTGATGAAGTTTCGCGAGGCCAAGAAGGCACGGGAATGGAGGAAAGAATGGGACGGGAGGCCATTCAACAGCATGGAGGTGAGGTATAGATTGAAAACACAACATCACGTCAGCTAATGAATGCAGCCGGAATACTGCCATGTCGTCTTCGTCAAGTCGATCAACTTTCAAAACGGCGACTCCAACAGCGACCCGACCTCGTATCCAGATCTTAAAAACGACCCCTTTGCGCCCGCTGCGACAAAACAGCCCACAGCCCCTCTCCCATCGGCGACCAATGTCTCCTCGCCTGTTGACGGTCCTTCGATAGCGACATCACTCACCGCAAAGCCACACGCCCCGCCCACACCTGCTCTAGTCGAGCTACCGACATGTCCTGTCTGTTTGGAGAGAATGGATGAAACAACAGGCCTCCTCACCATATTATGTCAGCATGTCTTTCACTGTGCCTGTCTCGAGAAATGGCGAGGTTCGGGCTGTCCAGTGTGTCGATATACGCAGAATGATGCCTTTACCCTGCACCGCAGCGCGGATGGGGATAGTCCTGACAATGAGTGTAGCGTCTGCGGATCTACACAAAACCTCTGGATCTGCCTCATCTGCGGTAATATAGGGTGCGGGCGCTACGACTCGGCTCACGCATTTGCACATTACGAGGCTACAAGCCATACATATGCCATGGACGTGGTGACGCAGCATGTCTGGGACTATGCAGGCGATGGCTACGTTCATCGCCTCATACAAAACAAAACAGACGGCAAGCTCGTGGACATGCCAGCCTCGAACCAATCCTTCAGTGCGCCTGGTATGACGGGCTACGCCAACGACACTGTCCCACGCGAGAAGCTAGACAACATGGGCATGGAGTATGCCTACCTCCTGACATCGCAACTCGAATCGCAACGCGCATACTTTGAAGAGCAGCTCGAGCGCGCCGTCGACAAGGCCGCCAAAGCCGCCTCTACCGCCGAAGAAGCCAGCCGCTCCATCACGACGCTATCCCAAAAACTCGACCAGCTCTCCACCGACCACGCCCAAGCCACATCGACCATTGCCTCGCTCACCAAGGAATCTGCGCGCAACGCTCAAAAAGCAGCGTCCGCCTCTGAACTCGCCCGCAGCCTCACAAAGCAGTACAAAGAAGAGCAGATTGTAAACGAATCCCTCATGCAGCGCATCAAGCACCTCGAAGCTAAAATCGAGGATGCTCAGCACAAAGTGCAGATGCTCGAGGCGCAGAAAGCAGATCTCGAGGAGCAGAATCGCGACCTCGGCTTTTTTATCAGCGGCCAGCAGAAGCTCAAGGAGATGACGGGCAATGAGGTCTTGGGACTCGATCAGGCCGAGGTAGAAGCTGGTACTGTCGAGGTGGGTGAATCCGCCAAGAATAGCCGTGCGAGGAGGAAGGGCAAGAAGAAGGCGTAATGCCATTCATGTATTTGAATATGTATTTTTTTGCATTGCTTTTATGGCGTTTTTGGTTGCATCAATATTGCTCCACCCGGTTTTTTTTTGGGGGGGGGGGTTTGGGTTTTGGGTTTTGGGCTCTGCGTCATGTATGCATTGTCTGTTATGAAGGCAAGTTTTTTGGGGGGGGTTTTTTTTCTTCTCTAGAAATAGCTGTTGATGCGGCATGGTATGCCTGCCGTCTTTGCCATTGGGCTACTAAGTACAGTAAGGACGGTGTTTGGGACTCAATATGATTGACTTGAGGCGTTATCGTTATGTCTACAGTATATATAACAACGCTCTGTTTGGCGAATATATATATCGGTTGTTTACCCCACCTCACCCCCCCCCCCTACTTCGCTCTGCTCAACACAAATTACCATGTACACCAATGTACCCAGCAAGCAAGACAAGAAAAACCAAAAAAAAACCGACAGCATGCGAATTTGGATATTTATTCACGGTGACTGATAATTGTTTTTTTTGTACCATGTTGCTATTCACACGTCTAGTAGAGTATACGTATCAGGATACAGATATACATATGTACGTGTGCATGTGTGTGTGTGTGTTATTATTGTCCTTGCTCCGCCTCCATCCGTCCGTCCATCCATCCATCCATCCATCCAAACAGAGTAGGAAGAAAGTAGGGGAAGAGAAGAAAGAGCAAGAAAAGAACACCACTCACTCACTTGCTCACTCATTAAAATACCGCCTGTGAACTCGATAAAAGGCACCAAAAGACAGAGCGACCAAAAAAAACAAGCATTTCAATTCTTTCATGTCTGCGTGTGTGTTCCTTGTGAATAAAGTGAAAAAAAAAGGTAAAAAACAAGGGCAAATTTACTCACTCCAACCCCACAAGCACACAAACCCTCGTCTCTCCTTTCTTTCTTTCTTTCTTTCTTTTTTAATATTTCCCTTGCTGCCCTGATCAAACTAGGACAGTATGCAGCGCGAAAACTTCAAAAAGAAGGCAGCAAGGGAGGAAAGGGAGAGGAGGAGTGTGTGGACAGGGCGGAGGAGCCAAGGAACACCAGCCGTCTCGGTCGTCAAGTCGTGTCATGCTGTAAAATCGATGTAGAGACAGAGAGAGAGAGACATATATATATGAAGGGCGAAAGAGACAGACAGAGAGAGAGAGAGAGGAAGAAAAAGGGTCGTGAATATATAGATGGCGATGATGATGGCGATGATGCTTGTGCGCCATTTTCCGGCGAGGGAGGAAAAAATGGTCATGGATCCGGAAAAACGCCAAAGATGGGCATGTAGAGAGAGACAGCAAGGGCATGAGAGATTGACGACGTGACATGAAAGATGCCTGATGATAAATGAGGCTGGGTTGAGGCAATGATCCGAGGGCGCCGATGCAAGTCCGTGAAAAGTCGAGGGATAACCAAAACGCCGTAGGAAGTGTACGCCATTCATGCTTTGCTTTGCCTGCGCTGTCGTGAGTTTGACGCTGGAGCATATATGCAGTGTGGCTGTGATTGCCATTTTTTGTAGTGAAATCGATCTGATGGAAATGCGTTGATCAAGCCATCAGATCCAGTCGTCATCAATCTTGCTTGGGTTCCCAATAGAAATCTCCCTGTCAAAGCCTAGTCCGAGACTGAGGCCAACATCCATCTTTGGGGGCGGGGTGAGTTGAGGAGGAGCCTCGGTCGGCTTCTTGGGACTCGACTTGAGGGGACTGACGCTGCTCCTGCTGTCTGAAGCACCCATGCGTACAGTCTTGACATCCCAGTCATCCTCAAGCGCGGCCCCGATCCATACCTTGACACTATCGTGAACAGCGCCGTAGTATTTAGGGTTGCACGCACGGAGATGGCCCATGAGCTTTTCGAAGCCAGAAACCTTGAGCTCCTGACGGAACTCGTTGCGGGCGGTGCGAGTGGGGATAGAGGCAATGATGCCATTGAGAAGGTCAATGTGAGTGGCGAGGTAGTTGGTCGCATCCCATTCCACACCACCGACATAGGGCGCGGCCGGCACAATGGCTCGCTGACCGGGGAAGTGAGTCTTGGCATAAGACCTGCCCTCTGTTGGCTTTGGGGGTACAGGAACCACATTCAAGTGGTGGATAAAGATCCAAAAGACCTCTTTGGTGACATTGGACAGCTCTTTGCACCAGACTTGGTACGGGCGTGGCTGGTGCATCTGGAGGATGAAGGGGACTGTCGACGTCTCCTTCTCCTTGACTGGGTCCTTGAGGTACTTGATCAGTTCGGCAGCGCGCGTCCCTAATTCGGCCTCTGGAGCCATGGAGAGGTGTGCAAAGATGATCTCAATCATGAGCTCACGCGTAGTAAACTCACTTGGGCCCTTGTGCTCTTCGTCAAAAAGCATGGCGAGCAGAGCCGGGTACAGTGTCGAAGAGATTTCTCTGAGCTGCTTTAGAGCGCTTGCAGTTGTGCAAAGTCCCTTGAGACAGCGAAGCAGCTCGTGGAGCAGTGTGTCCTCATGGTCCTCGCGCCACTCAATCTCCATGATGCGGTGGAGAAGGGCGACGAGTTCAGTCATGCCGCCCTCCTGGATGAAGTTGTCCACCCAGTCGACCGTCTCGTTGCGGATCAGTAGGCGCAGCTTGTGCAGCTTGCCAACCTCGACATTCTGAGGCTTGGGTGTCTTCTTCAAGTAAGAGATGAACTCGTCAGCTTTGACTGTTTTGGCCCCATTGGACACGGAGCGGTCAGAAGCATTGGACCTCAGCGATCGCATAGAGGGCGACTTTGGGATCGAGGCCGTCTTTCCCGATGTCTTGCGGTCGCCCAAGTCGCCCTTTTGCTTCTTGATTGGAGAGTCGTTTCGGGTGAAGGTGAAGGTTCTGCTCCTGGGGCGCTCGCGTTTAGTCGAGTTGCCGGATTGGTCCCCTTGTGCGCCGTGGTCAGCATCGTCTACAGGAGACGCATGTCGTGACTTGGACGACTTTTGTGGTGCCTGCTTGGTGGTTTCGGCAGTGGGCGAGTTTCCCGACGTGGCGCGTGAAGGCTGAGGCGTGTCGAGCTTGTGCATGCGCACAAAGTCAGCCTTGACCTCGAGCTTCAGTGTTCGCATCTGAGCACGTTGGTGTGTAGGAATGTTTCTCGATTCCTGTGAGGGGGTCAGCACACGGCCAGCTGGATTGGGGCAAGCAGACACTTACCAGAACCTCTTCAAACTCGGCATCTATGACCTTGGGGTCAGGCTTCACCGTCGGGGCGTGGGCGGTCTCTGCCTGCTTCGCTTTGCCGTTGAAGGCGGCGACAGCGGCCATGACTCTGCTGGCCTTCTTTGGCGAGGGCGGCGGCTCGGGGGCCATGGGCTTGACACTGAAGTCCTTGGTGGCGCTGTCGGTGCTGGACCTACTCAGCGTCGGGCGCGCGGGCCTGCTCTTTGTGGGCGAGGCGTCCTTTTGGCGGCCCTCGTTGCCCTGCGTGTCGGACAGGGGCATGCGCTCGCTGCTCCTCTTGCGGGAGAAGGTTTCGAGCAGCGATGTCGTCGACGAGCTAGCGGCAAACATGGACTTGGGCCGCGGCTTGGAGGCGGGGCGGGCGGCGGGCTGTTGGTAGTCGAGGAAGTTGCGCTGCTTGGCGGGGGAGAAGCGGGAGCTGCCCTCGTCGATGCTGCGGCGCTGGTCGTTGAGAGAGGCCTTGGTGGCCGCGGTGCCTTGGTGGGAGCTGAACTCGGCCCAGATGGGCGTGGCAGGCGGTATGCGGCCGGGGCGGGGGGGCTCCGTGTTCTCCTTGTCTCTCGTCTCCTTGGTGGGCGAGCGGTCGCGCGAGCGGGCCTTGCCAAACATGGCCGCCAGGTTGGTCGACGACTTGGGCCGCTTGGGCTTGTCTGCGTCGTCGTCGTTGGGGGCCGAGCGGGCCGAGTCGGTCGACTTCTTGTCCTTGGGCTTGTCGTCAACACGCTTTGCCAGCGAGCGCAGGGAGACGGAGCTGAGCGACTTCTTGTGCAGGTTCTTCTTGCTGGGGCTGGTGCACCTGGCGTCGTTGGACTTGCGGGGCGAGGGCGGGCTGAAGAAGAAGTGGGAGGAGGAGTCGTGCTGGGTGGATGGGCGCACCTGGCTGTGGGGGTGGTCGCGAGGCAGCAGCGGCGGCGGCTGCTGGAAGCTGGCGGCGGGCAGGGCAGCGCCTTCGGTGCGCGAGCGGCGGTGGCTCCTGGACGACGCGATGAGCGACCTCAGGACGGCCGAGCGGTTGCGGCGGTGTCCCGTGGCAGCAGCAGCAGGAGCATTCGCAGCGGCAGCAGCAGCAGCAGCCATGTCCGGCGCAGCCATTGGGGGAGGGGGGGGAGCGAGAGGGAGAGGAGGGTCGGAACAGGGTCGTCTGCTTCTAAGGCAGAAAGATGGCGGGCATATTATCAGAGAAACGGGAGGGCAGGCGGGCAGGTTTCCATGGGCCGGCTATGCCCAGCCGAGCGGGTGGATAAACAGTGCGGGCGATCGTCCCAGCAACGCCGCGCTAACGTGGGGTTGCTCGACACACGCCCCGGCGCCCATGCATGGCCACTAAACTGCTATCGACGCCTTGATTCATGCCTTGGGGCGCGCTGACGAGAGAAGGAGAGGGCGTGTCGACGGTGGCGGCATCGAGTCTCTGCGCTGGTCTTCTGCTGTGCTGCGCGCCCGCACACGGCGGCAGACGACATGTGCCAGCCACACGTCACGTGGCACCGTCGCCGTGCGCGTGCATCCCCCGTGTTATTTGTTGTTGTTGTCCTGGCTGTGGCCATTATGACGGTTGTTATTGTTGTGTGCATGCGAGGGAGCGAGTGATAATGTTATGCACCAGCCATGCATCTGCATTCATTCCTCGGCGCTGTCTGCCCTCCCGGTCCTCCTGTGCATGCAAGCGAACGACGTGTGTTGAGCGAACCCCCCTCTCCCCCCCCCCCACCCCACCTCCCTCACCATCGCCCTCACAACCACCACCACCACCACAACCACAACCATCACCAACATCATCACTGCAGCCACCAGCACCATCCTCCCCATCTCACCACCACACTGCCCCTATTTGGCCGCCCCGCCAATGCTCCGCCGGCGCTTCTCCATCTCCCCAATGCGCACCAGGCTCCCCATGACATTGGTACCCCCGTCTCCGCACCCCCTCGTCGCAACACAGATGCCCGCTGCAGGTACGGCGCCACAATTGCACACGTCCTGCACACACACGCTCCCAATCGGGCACCCATCCCGCCCAAACATGCTGCTCTGGCACCGTACAAGGCCCACGTCGCCGCAGCTGTATGCATTCTTGTCAAAGCACACGCCGCTGCCCTCGACGGTTGTTGCGCAGATGCATCGCGTTGCCGCGCTGCCAGAACCGCACAGCCGGTCGAACCCGCAGTCCGAGTCGCACGGCGGAGACGCGCACACGCCATTAACACACTCTCTGCCAGACGTGCACGCGTTGCCGCAGCGCCCACAGTGCTGCAGATCCGTCTTGGTGTCACGGCAGCTGCCGTCGCACACCTGCACCCCAGCTCCCCCGCACACGGGTGCTGCACTGGGCGTTGCGCTGCTGCTCGAGCTGCTCGTCGTTGTAGTGGTGCTCAGCGATGGCTCTACCGTGGTTGACGATTCCACACTTGACAAGGATGTACTGCTAACCAAGGAAGTGCTGCTCGCCTCTGTGCTTGATTCGCTCAGGCTTGTAGTCACGATGCTAGATGTCGACGAGCTTGGCTCCCCGCTGCTGGACGACGTAATAGTATCGCTGCCAGACGGCGTAACAGAAACACTGCTAGACGAGGTAATAGTAGCGTTGCCAGACGACGTTACTGGAATGCTGCTGGATGAGGTCATAGTATCGTTGCCAGACGACGTAACAGAAACACTGCTAGACGGCGTTACTAGACTGCTGCCAGACGACGTAATAGTAACGCTATCAGACACGGTAATAGTATTGCTGCCAGACGAAGTAACAGAAACGCTGCTGCTGCTGTTGCTAGACATGCTCGACAAAGTGCTGACTGCCGACGAGCTCGAGTTGCTGAACAAACTCGACGAGCTGCTACCCGTTTCTTGAACCGAGCTGGTGCTGTCAGAAACAGTCACTGACAATGTTGTGCTAACAGAGGAGCTCGTAGTCGAAGCAGACCACCAAAACGATGTAGTCGACGGGACCAGAGAGCTGTTCGTTGCAAACGTGCTGTTCGAAAAACTGAACGTGCTGCTTGGAGATGCTGACGAGTCAGTGATCGAAACCACGCTTGTTGCAGACGACGACCCATTGAAGCTGCTCATGCTGCTCAACGACGCCGACGAGCTGCTCGTCACAGATACATCGCTAGTAGGTACCACGCTTGTACCAGATGATGATGCGCTCGAACTTTCAGACGAGCTTGATGCTGTCGACGTGACACTCGAGCTACTGGAATTGCTGGATGCGCTAGCTGTACCGCTGGGTCCAGCCGACGTGGCCGAGCTGGACGAAGAGCTCTCTATACCACTGGACCTGCTACTCGAGGACGAAGACGACCCAGCTAAGCTTGACACTGGCGAGCTGACCGGACAAGAAGTGCCCGTCGTCACCACGGCCGTAAATGTTGTCGTCGCAGTATTCGTCACAGTCTATCAAAAAATTAGCTTACTCATCTCTTTCTCGTCATACAATGCCACTTACGGTTCCGAGGTACGAGACTACAGCTGGAGTAATGCTCATACACGCGCATGCAGATGAATATGCCGCCGTATTACAAGCCTGAGTGGCATAAGAAGGCTGCGGACCAAACTCCGTCGTCGTGGAGAAATCAGTAGGCAGAGCCTGCCGGACCCGCACACGGTTTTCACCCAGTCTAGCAGCTGCCGTCGACGTTGCTCCCGTTGTCACAGGCCCCGAAGGGCATGGCGTAGTTGTCGTTGAAGTCGTTCGAACAAACACCGTAAGCGTGATTCTGCAGCAATCCGTCAGTTCAATGTGCCAATACCTAAAATGCACTGCTTACATGGGATGCCAAATCACACTGGTAGTCAGGTAATCCTCGCAGTCCTGCACACCTTGGACAACGCGTGAAAAGGCGCCTTCACCGTAGACAGCCCTGTAGCAACTGTCCTCGGAACACTGTTGTCTGGCTTCTAGCACGGCTGTTACAGCCGTGGAGAGACTGAAGAGCGTAACAAAGGTAGGCAGCTTCATCTTGATCTCGTAGCGAATGTAGGTCTTTACGAGTTGATGTGCAAGACTATTCGACAGGGAGCAGTCAGAGCTGCCTTTATACACTTGTTCACCATCTTTTCACACCACCACCCAAGATGCTGAATTCAATCTTACTCACGCCTTTCCTTGACCCCTCTCGAGCACCAAAAACCTGAATTCACAAGACCAACATGCTTCCTCCAGTGCGCCAAGTGGCGTGGCCGGGCGTTCATCGTATTTGGAACAACTAGCAACCCAGCCATACGGCCACAGCATCTTCACGTTGTATTATCCCGCACCCTGCAACACGGCTAGCCTGTCAAGCAAAACCCCGTCCCGGAAAACTTATGCAGGTACGTTTCTGCCCGGTGCATCGGCTCCACAGTACCCTGAGACGGGCTTGGTCAGCTGGCTGCATGTGGCATAACGGGCTCCGCCACAACGACCAGTTGTGGGATATTGGTCTCAACATCTAGACCAGGATTTGCTTGCCTGCATAGCATCTTGTTTCACAAACAATGCGGCGGTGGGGTGCATACCTCCCTGGTATAATGGTGGCGTTGCGACTAACCCGCGATTTTCCAACTGTGGTACTTACCAGGATTCCCATACTTACCCATCCATGTACATGAACTTTCTTTTCTCGGCATGCTCGGCACCAAGACGACGAGGATCCCAATGCCGCAGTTCTGGGATATTCGCACATACCAGCCGGAGCCCTTCTTCGAGCCATGCTGGTACACAGTCGTGCGGCAGTCGAGGACACGACTTCACTGAGCTGAATCATGTTGCACTGGTTGCTTTGGAGAAGGTACTCAACGGCCGAATTGTGGCTTTGCCATGCCACCGAGTTGTGTGTGACGGTACTTATGCGGCTGTAGGACATGTCGGCTTGTCGAGTCCTGGTATCGTCTGCCAATGTTCATGATGCAGGATGGCAGTTACGAGCGATGCTGTGACACGTTAATTGCAGGATCGATTTTTCCATCGACGGGGTTTCGTGGCGTTCGGATTTACGCAAAGTCCTGAGACTATTTTCCACATCAGGTGACACCAGTGAGAGGTGTGTGGGAGTGGACAGTCTCTTTGAGGAGATATGGCAATTTAGATTAAGCAGGCGGAAGGAAGTTTGCAAACAGCGCTCCCTGGATTAGGGAATACACGATGATACCACGAACAAACCATTGCGCTCTTTGCGAATGATCCTTTGCACGCTGCGAGTCTGCCACCCAAGTCGCAAGGACGAGGTACCAAATTGGATAGCCTGAGGCGATCCGATTCACAATCTGAACATGGAAGCTCGTGACGGCCATGACAGCCAGCAGTAATTGCGGGAGTGCCAGTTCAGGCAGCGTGCATACCGCAGAGATTTTATCCCCAGAAACCTTCGTTCCACCAGCTCCAGGAACAGTAGGCTGATGCAACAAGCGCTGAACGCAACTGCGGAGAGTGGTCACACTCGAGGTCAACAGGAGCCATACCATCGGTGCTGCTAGCATGAACAGAGGCAAATTCGATACAGTCCAGTAGCGGAAAAGTCCCACATTCCTACCCAAGGTCAGAGTAATAAGCCCACTCAAGCAGACCACTTACCAGTAATGACTTTGTACCCACGAGTAGATACTCGGCACGCTCCGCTCACACCATGGCCGGATTCCCGCGTCACTCTCGGGATTACAAAACTCGGCATATGCTAGATACTGCGGCCCGATGAAGGCCACGGCTATCATGCTGCCGGCTAGACATGTAACGAGCATCCGCCTGAAATCATGAATGCTGCGCTGCGCAGACGTAAGATTGACGAGGGACCCAGCCACATCGTATAACAAGATGATGCCGCTAAGCAACCCATTACTCCTCGTGAGCGTGGCAGCAGCAAAGAAAAGACCCGCACCGAGCTTCTGTATGTCCTCCTGGAAAGAGAACGCGGTAGTTCCAGCCATGGCCTTGGATTGGGCGTACAAGAGCATACCCGAAAAATTAAGAAGAGAGAACATGGCCTCTGCGTATGGCGCACACATGAACAGGGACGCTGGCGTCAAGACATGCAAGACAGCTGCAATGAATGGGATGACTTTTCGCCGCTGCGGTTCCACAATCAGCGTCAAGAGGCGATACAGCACTAGCGCAGAGAGGACATGGCAAGCGTTGGAAAGGACGATGCCAGCCACAACGTAGTAGTGAAACGGAGGCTTTGCACCTCCACTCATCACTGCTGACCATCAGCATCTGGGCTGGAGAAAAAGCAGGCGGCTCTTTACTCACGTTGACCGATTAGGCCCAGAAGACGGGAGTATGCCCCGCTGAACGCCCATGCTTGCTCGTGGATCTGGCCCCGCTCAGCGGCTTTGACAAAGTACAAGGCGTCCCATCGCAGCAAATTCAGGATCAATCGCCCGCCGCGCGTCGTGTCATTGAAGTGGTTGTGGCGCTGCGCGCTCGCGTCTAGCAATATCAGAGCAGATGTGTCGTAACCAGGGCCCGGGCAAAAGGCTGCAAGCGCGAGAAGCAGTGTCTTCCAAAGAAAGGCTATGACAACCAAACGGCCGACTTGTCCTTGCCCTGGAAGCCCAAGTGCGTTGGCCATATCGCCGCAAAGAAATCGTAATGTCAAATATTATCTGACAGGACCCCAGGGACGGGCGGGTCCCGCATTCCGATTGGGCACAGTCACTAGCGTCGGCCAAACAATGCTCCGGCGCCGCGCCCACTCGCTTCGCTGGATTTCGGAATATGCAACTTCTGCGCCCGCTTTCTCGATTCTTTGTCAAGCCCAACATCGCCAACGTCCACCTCGTCGACCGCCGCCAACACACATCCTGTAAGCGCACTTGCACGCACACACAATGAATGCTCGTTAGCATTCCCACCCGCATCTCGCTCTGCCACTTTTTGTGCAGGAAAAAACAGCGTGTGCGGGCGCGAAGATGGCTTAGAGTTGTAGAATGGCTCCTGCAAAGGATCGCCCTCTTCTCGCTCTTACGAGATTCATACCAAAGATGCGTTGGACATTTCGCTAATGGTTTGTTCTCTATGACAGAAAATGCCACCAAAAGGAAGCGGTAAGAAGCCTGCGGCTTTCCCCCAGGCCAGCTCCAAGTCGGCTGCGGCGAAGAAGCAGAAGGTGAGTTTCCGTTCCCCCCGCTGAAGGCTACTTTTACTACTAAAGTCAAGCTTTTCGACTTGCTCTCTCTGCAACCCACGCAATTTAATGGCATAGATTCGAGGCTAACTAGGACAGAACCCTCTCATCGAGAAGAGGCCTCGCAACTATGGCATTGGCCAGGACATCCAGCCCCAGCGCAACCTCGGCCGCATGGTCCGCTGGCCCGCCTACGTCCGTCTTCAGCGCCAGAAGAAGATCCTGAACATGCGCCTGAAGGTTCCTCCTTCGTTCGTCTCCCGAAAAATTCTGCGTTCCATGGACAATGTCTGACTTTGATGTAGCATCGCTCAGTTCCAGCACGTTGCCGACCGTAACCTGTATGTCTCCCATTGCCATGTCCGTTTTCAATGACTAACGTCGAATCCAGCGCCACCCAGTCTTTCAAGCTCCTCAACAAGTACCGCCCCGAGACCAAGGCCGAGAAGAAGGAGAGGCTCACCAAGGAGGCTACCGCCGTCGCCGAGGGCAAGAAGAAGGAGGACGTCTCCAAGAAGCCCTACGTTGCCAAGTACGGTCTGAACCACGTTGTCGGCCTCATTGAGAACAAGAAGGCCTCGCTCGTCCTCATTGCCAACGACGTCGACCCCATTGAGCTCGTCATCTTCCTGCCCGCTCTCTGCCGCAAGATGGGTGTGCCCTACGTCATTGTCAAGGGCAAGGCTCGTCTCGGTACCGTTGTTCACCAGAAGACTGCCGCCGTCCTGGCCCTCACCGAGGTCCGCTCCGAGGACAAGAACGAGCTCCAGAAGCTCGTTAGCGCCGTCAACGACGGCTACCTCGAGAAGCACCACAAGGATGCCTCGCGCCACTGGGGTGGTGGTATCATGGGTGCCAAGGCCAACGCTCGCATGGAGAAGCGCAGGAAGGCCGTTGAGAGCGCCATCAAGATCTAAGCGTGTCTTGGGGGTGCTTGGAAGGGTTTATGATGACTTTACGGCGTGTCTCTTATCTCTGCATGTATGCGGTTCACAATACCAACGGAGTTTAGGAGGGTTAAAAGAAGTCGAGCACGACTCATTGACTGGAATCGATTTGATAACGCACGCCGCCAATTTGTTATTATTATGTGATGTGATGCTAGCAACTGCCTACAGATATTGACCAATGTGTCTGGCTCGTTCTCAGCTGCACTCGCACGAGTGTGCCAGGTGCTCTAGGCCTGGTCCCCATTCTGGATACGATGGAGGCGACTCTTCCTAGAAGCCGTCGATCCTCGTGCCAATGCCTCGGGCATCGGCCAGATTGACCAAGTCGCCTCCCACGACGACATCCATGAGGCCTAATCCCACGCTCTTGTAAATAACATTACCCTTGACCAGCCATTCAATGAGGCTTTTATGAGCTTTGTCCGCGCTCTCATTATCTTTATCCTTTCCACTTCCACTCTGCCTCTTCATCTTCTTATTCTTGCTCGCCTCACACTCGCCCAGCTCCACACCACGCAAATCGAGGCCTTGATCCTCGATACCCGTACTCGCCAGACACTCTCTCCGCCTCCTCTCCGCATCCCTCTTCAGCATAACCAGCTCGCCAATCTCAACCACCTGCTCAGGCCCCAGCCCCGCCTGCACCACCTCCCCAGCTTCCCGCAGACACTTGTCCACGCTATCCACGACCACGGCGCCGCCCTGCTGCGCATGCCTGTGGAAATGGCGGTGGCCCTGCTCGGGCGCAACGTTCTGACGCACAATCTCCGGATGCAGCTCGATCATTCCTGCGGCGACGGAGCCAACGGCAGCAATGTAGCGCCCCTTTTTGCGGCCCTCGGGATTCGTCAGCAGGGGCGCGGGGAACAGCGGGCTTGTCGAGGGCGTGCACAGGAAAATACAGCTGCTGGAGCGGATTGTGGCGTGTAAATGGCGTGCGTACTCTGCGTGTGCGGGCGTGAGAATCTGGATTTTGGGCTTGTATAGCAGCGGTTGGGCATCTTCTTGTTCCGCCTCGTCCTTGTCTGCTGCTTGGGTCTGTGTTTGGTGGCGGGAGCGGTACAGCGGCACGTGCTGGGGGTCCGGATTGAATTCCTTTGGAGCGGTATCGTGGGGATTGTACAGCATTTCGAGGAGTTGGTGGACGCGCGCAAAGTCGCGGTTGATGATGCTGAGGTGGTGCATATCCGGGCCGCGCAGCAGCAGTGCCAGGCGAATGTGCCAGTAGGCTTGTCGGCCTGCGCCGAAGACGACCACGTCGTGCACGTTGTGCCGCTTCTTGAATAGCATGGTGCTGGCGAGGGCTGTGCGGAACGCAGTCATTTCGGCCGTGTTGATGAGGGCGCGTGGAGAGCCCGTCGTGTCGAATAGGGCGAGACTGTCGTGGTGGGAGAGCGAACGAGGCAACGCCGCACCCTTCGTAGACGGGATGGAATCCTGAGACAGTGCCATTGAGCCCACGGACGAAGCAATCGACTCTGTTTCCTCACGACTTGACACCTTACTCCTACTATCATTCAAAAGCGTGGTAATCTTGACTCCAAGACCATCATTACTACACCTCGTCAATCACCTCTCCATCTAAAAGGTCCTGTGATGAAAAACAAAAAGGGGGGTTTTGAACGTACCTGCTAGCCGGCACGACAGTCATTATACCCCCATCCTTACTCTTGAGAGTAGCCCCCGAGGACTGGTAACTTTCACAACACCCATTGTTGTCGTCTTCGACGGTGCTGGTCGAGTAGTGGTGCAGCGCATCGGCGAGACTTTGCTGCAAGTCGAGGATATCTTGCTTGGTCAACTGTAGAAGAAGCTTGCGGACGTCTGGAGCAGACAGTACCGTTAGTGGCATTGTGTTGGGGCGCAGAGAAAAAAAAGCACTGTTGTCGAGTGTGGTGACTTGAGGGAGTGACTTTAGTTGGGATGATGTCAAGGGCGGGCGACGGCTTAAGCTTTCTCAAGTGGGGGACTGGAGGGGCAAGTACGCATCTTAAGGCAGGGAGCTACATGCAAGATCCCTTCTTCCGTCACCATGAGTAAGCAGCACACAGTTGAAGGCAGCTTGTTTGATACATAAGCACATAACTGCCTAGAAGATGCCGTCTCCACAAAAACCCCGCGTATGCAAAGCCCCATCGTGTCGTTCGTGATCAGGACCATCCGGGTTGTTGCTGGCTAAAGTATACATGATTTCCCTATCCTCTAAACAACCTACAATCATAATCGGTCGTCGTCCGTGGCTGCATGCTCTGCGTTTAAGCAAAGTAACTCTTCCATAGTACACCTTCTAGATCCTCCAATTGCTCTTGCTCGAACGCCTATTTCCATAATTAGTACTTGCATCGCATCGAGGCGTCCTCGCTGAGAGAACATGAAACTTACCTTGACGTCCACATGCCAAGTATCCTGTCTCGTCTTCTTGAAGTCTGCGAGAATAGTCTTGACACTCTTACCCACCATGCCAGGATCAGCAGCGGCCTTCCTCGCAAGCGTGGCGAGTACTTCCGGTAACCACGCTGGCGGGGGGCTCTGGTATGGGAATGCTTGAACGAGCGCGCCTAGACCTAGTACAGCGGCGTGACGAGTGAGGACGAGTTTGCCCTGCTCGGTTGTGGGTGTTCCTGGAACACGCTTTTTCGGCAGCGGGTTCTTGGTAAGTTGCTTCGTAAAGCGCTCCTTGAGTGTTGAGACCTGGCGATCGCGGAATGCAATGGGCGAGCAACGAATCATGCCAGATAGCGTGGTAGCGGCGCCCATACGTACCTCTAGCTGGGTATCTGACAGCATGGCAGACACACAGTCGAACATGCTCTGTTGCTGCTCTTCGCTCATGAGAAACAGCCTGCGGAAGTAGATGACCTGAATATTGATCAGGATTCTCAGACGTTGGTGCCAGCTCGTTGCATTGCGTCCTATGCGAATGAGTGCAGCAATGAATTCAGAATCTTCACCCTCGCGATGCGGGATGTTGGGCAGGTGTCGGAAAACATGGTATGCTAGCGATTGCAGTTCGGGATCCTCCTTGATGTCCATCATGTGGAGTAGTTGCTCCATGAAAACATCTGGGAAGAACTTAACGAGCGATGTACACTCATACGAAGAAAGGGTAGTGTCGAGCCACAGCAAGACTGTTTTACCACCGGATGTGTACGACGAAGGCGTCTGTTGGCCTGCAGGACGCTCCTGGCGCCATACCTCAAGTCGGTCAAAGACTTCGGTAATGGTCTTGCTGAATTCCTCTGTGGGCTGATATGGCCGGACTCCAATCGAAGAAGCTTCTTTCTGTGCCTTCATGAGCGTACCGACATCTTTGTACGATTCGTGGTAACGTGTCCTGAAGATGCTCGCAATAGTCTGGCCCATGGCTTCACGCACGCCTTTGTAAGGATGGTCGAGATGCTTCATGAAATCTTCCAGGATTGGCTTCTCCAGTCTAAAGTGCCAACCGGCGTCGCAGATGCATTGTGTAAGCAGATGGATCTTTGAACTCTCCTTGAAAGCTGCATTAGACTCCATGTCAAGGCGGAAGCTGGCCAGCCAGTCGACCAGCGGCCATCCTCGTCGAGGGTCTTTGGATTGCAACACAACGTGTAGGAACGTCGTCCAATAGCCAGAGTTCTCTGGCGTCAGACCGTCTTGGAAGATGCCGCGGACGATAGGGAAAACATATTGCCATACTGCTTCTCGCTGATCAGCCTTGAGATCTGGTGCACACGAAAGCAACGCAGCCATAATCTCAGAAGTCGCGCGATGCTGATGCTTGTCGCTACCATCAGCATACACCGATTGGGTCAGGTCTTTGATGTCTTCGAATGTGGCTTCTGTGAGACCACCAAAGACGAGATCAAACGAATGAGTCAGTACCATTGCGCTCGACATGCGGAAACGATCAGCGCTGTTATCGCGTGGCTCCTGCTTCATAAAGGCAAAGTAGTTTGAGAACCAAGAGCGAGTGAGATGCTTTGCAATCTTTTGACGGATCCCAGTCTCGACCTCGTCATATGACAGCTGTGGTGCGTTTGGCTTGAACGCAGTCATGCTCTTGGTCCACACTAGCCATCCAGGGTAGTCAAAGTCGACGTAATACTTGGCTTCTGGCTGTGCAAATGATGCCAAGTACTCTGCAGTCCAGTCGGGATCCTCTGGCCTGGTGGGAACCGAAATTTTATCCGGCAATTCTTCCTCGTTCAACAGGTATTTCTCGTAATTGTGACCCGTGATGGCGCGTGTTTGAATGACTGAATAAAGGCCAATGAGAGCTCCAGCATACAAACCTCGGAGACTAGGATGTTGATCAATGGATCCCTTGGTAACCAGGTCAATCATCTCGTCAGATGCAACCGTGTCGTAACGCATCCCCAGATTGACAATGATAGCCGCCGTCCGGCTGACTTTCTTCCAATGTTCGGTGTTGGCAATCTCCACGAGTTCCTTGGACAGCTGGGATTTCTTGTCTTCAATGCGGGACCGCTTCTTCTTGATGTAGTCCCGTCGCTTGGTGACTTTGTCATGTACACTATCGCCCTCACTGGAGTCGATAGCATACGCTATAGACTCGACCACCTCCTTGGGCAGAATGACCATACGCTCCATTGCTTTACCCATGTCCATGATCTGGAAGGTAGCATTGGTCGCGAGTTTCTGCACTGAAGGTTTGTCAGCACCAGTAACCTCGATGAAAGCCTTGATCAGCTTGGGAGTAAACCGCCAGTCGCGACTGATAGTTTTCGCCAGGCTACCGAACAAGAGTGCGAACATGGCACCCTTGATACGAGGGTAATCACTTTCAGCAACAGCCTTGACAAACGCATCCAGCAGGGATGGAATGACAAGTGGCCTGGCACCCAGCACGCACTTAACGGCTGACTCGTTGGCAGTCTGTGCAGTGCGGCGAATCTCGGTGTAGAGTGAAATGCTAGACTCGGCAAGATCCAATAGCAATGTCATGTCGAGATCTGTCTTTGGTCGCGGGTTGGCGTTGTGTCGTAGTCGCTGCAGATGGTAGACGTTGGCGCGCCGGACGAGCAGAGGTCGTGGATACTGCTTTCGCAGCCCGCTGAACCTGAACGGCCGTTCGTCATTCTCCAAAAGCCTGGATATCCGATCTAGTACATGGGCAGACCGCTCGATGCCAACGTCGATGAACCATGAGCGATAGGCGTTGTACAACGAATTGAAGCAAGGCACATCATCAGGTTGCTTCTCAATCAAGAACTGATGCACCTTGTGCAGCATCTCGCCCACTTGCCTACGTAGGTCATGGACAAGGTTGTAGTTGTTGTCGCCACGACGTAGTGGATACCCAGCTTCGTACTGGAAGGTAGGCTTGACCTCCTCGTCTTCGGCTTCACCGAGGCCGGCGTCGTCATCAATGCCTTCTGTGTCCATTGCATCTGAATCTGAGCCGTCGTCTGACTCAATATTGCCATCGGTGACCTGATCGTGTCGAACGTCAAACAGGACTGAGATACCCGAGATGATCAATCGTAATAGAACGAGGTTTCGAGATACTTCATCGGACCAATCTTTTCCAGTGCCTTCACGCTTGATTGGCGAGTCTGGCTGAATGAGGGCAGTGAGTGCCGTCATTGAGTTATTGGCATGCGTCTCGAAAAGCTTGATAGCGAATTCTATCTCCTCTGAACTTGGAGTGTGCCACTTGATATTCAGCTTCTTGATATCCACCTGCCTGCCCCACGACTCTGTGGACAAGCCCTGTCGAAGCTCATCTTGCTCGTAGATTGAGTAATCGATAGTGTAGGTGCATGTGAGATTCAGCAGCAAGTGATGGATAAAGTTGGAGACATGCACGGTAGGCGTGCCTCGGCACTTTTGCTGCATGTACTCTGCAATCTCAAACAGTTCGTTCTTCCACTCAAGGACTGCATCACCAACATGGACAACACACATGCTAAGAATGCAAAGGTTCCAGACAAGCGCACGGTCGCGCGGAAGTACTTCTGCGCCTGTTGTTCGCGTGGAGCCCGCACCAATCTCGTCGATCTCAGTACGAATACCTGCAAGGAGATGTGGCAAAAGACGCTTCAGGGCTTTCTCAGGATTGATCTTAACCAGGCTGTTGCAGATGAACGCAATGGCGTCTTTTGCCTGGTGAACGACATGGTTCGTGATGAAGTTGGCAATCTTATCAAGCGCGATATCGTACAGCTCAGGAGAGAGCGCAGCGAGCAGTGGTGTGAAAGCCGCTGGAAGCTGGTTGACCACATACTCTTCGGGAGAGCCACTGCGGACCCTAGAAGCATCTGGCAGATTCTCCAGCAACGTGAAGACGCGGCCGAGAAACGTGATGAGGAACTCATTGAGCCCAGTCGTGGATGAGCGCAGGATCATTGCCTCGTCTGCGTCACTGAGTTCTTCTTCGTAATTGATTTCAACGTTGCCATTGGCATTCTCGAGTCGGTCAACTTGCGCCGTGATCCAGTCCACAGCCAGCCCGGTATCAGCACCAGCGTCATCTATGGGCGAAGTTGCTCCACCTCTCGAGGCCTCTTCGTTGGACGCCTTCTTCGCCTTTGTGAGATCCTGGAATGGGATCAGGTAGCACACGCCCTGGATGTATTGCAAGGTATGCAGCGTCTTTTCCAGGTCGTTGGCATCGATACCAGGTAGTGCAAGCCCAAGTACCGACGTAACGTGGCACCGGAAGCCCTTTGTCTTGGCCATGACCTTTGAAAGCATGTGCAACGCGCGGATAGACGAAATTGTACGATGAACCTCGACAAGCCCCTGCATTGCGGGGTAGATTCGCTGTAATGCACCTGGCAGGATGAGGTTGGGCTCAAGAAACGCCAGGCTCTGCAGGGTAGACAGGGCGTATTGCACAGCTTTGTCGCTTTTAGAGAAGATGCCCATGAACGTGACCTCACGCAGACAGAGCACAAAGCGCCGCTTGACTGCGTCATTGAGTCGTCGCTCTTCTGGCACATCCATCTCACCGCTATGCTCGCGGTTCCAGCGCAGGACAAAAATATCCGCCAGGTAGTACACGAACTGCGCCAAAGGCCTGGTCCAGCTCCCAGAGTTTGAGGGATGGAAGAAGGTTTCTACCGCTTGAATCAGGCCCTCTAACTTGGTAAGAGTAGAGTCTGGGTGCTCGGCAGCTGCGGGGGACAATGACATGGCGATGATGCGGGCGATGTGGTGTGTAGACGGATGCTTCCGCGGATCGCGGTCTAGCATCACGGCCAGGCCCGCTCCGAGATCGACCGAACTACTGTAGGGAGAGGTTGCCTGCCCCACTGGGATCTCAAGCAGGCGCAAAATCGCCGTGAAGATCTGGGACGACTGTTCTCCTGTGAAGACTCCGTACTGCGAGAAGGGCACATGCGACGCCGTCAGATTGTCGCGTGCCAGCCTCGACAAGGTATCGATGTAGTGTGCATCGAAGAGCCGCGACCGGTTTACGAGCGACCACAAGTGGAAGAAGGTGGGGAGGTATTCTTGTGGTAGCAGCTTTGGCATGTCCTCAGGGGCTGGGTGCGTGGGCAGGAGCAGATTCAGCAGACCCACAACGACAAATGCATTCTCGCTGAAAGATGTGCTGAAAAAGGGCAGAAGCTCTTCGAGCATGGCGGGAATCTCCTTGGGATCAAAGTACGACTGCGCAAAGGTGCACATCTTGGTCAAGGTGCGAATGTTGCGCTTGACGTTGGGCGGGTGGGAGCCTCCCGATTCCGAGGGCAGAACGAACATCTTCAGCTCTCTGTAGAGCGGTCGCCAGTCGAGCAGCAGGTCGGTGCCGGGGCGGAGATAGTGTTTACGCCTGTCAAGTTGTCAGTTTGCACTCGTGGGCCAAGCTTCAGCTGGCGCTCTACTCACTTGGTCAAGACCATGAACATGCTCGCAAAGCGCTCGGCGACCAGATAGTCCAGGCCGGGGGCGAGTGCCAGCTCATAGTAGAGATGCACCAGCTTCACCCGCGTGCTGCGGGGAAGATCAAACTTGAGCGACAGCCAGCCCCGAATCTCGCGCGTCCAGTGCACTGCGCCCGGCGCAAAGTCACCTGCTAAGACGGCAATGTAGAGATGCTTCAGACATGTGTTGAGGCTCTCTTCGCGATCGCTCTGGTCCTCTGTCTGGTAGGGGAGGTATTCAAAGTATGGGAAGGTGCGCGGGCGACGCCTGTCATCGGCCCCATTGACACCGCCGTTGGCCTGCCGCCAGTCGCCGCCAGGAGAGGTGGCACGAGAGTTGTCAGGGCCGGTTCCCGTGTCGAGGGCGCTCATGAGCTGCGATATGCGTTCGCTCACGGCCATGGTGCCGGTTGGGGGGGCGAGAGAGTGTGAGGTGTTTAAGTGTACCGATTTATGCCTAGGGCGCGGTGGGGGAGGCGTCGAGATGAAGGATCATTAATGTAAAGCTAGCAATGCGCAGTCGACGGCAGCCAAGACGTGATTGCTGTGGCTGCGGATCGTCAGCAAGCGGTTGAGCAAGCGAGCGGGATCGGGCGATGGGCTGAAGAAGGGGGGCGTTGTGTGGATGTGGATGTGGATGTGGATGTGTCTGTATACAGAGCGAGCACCGCTATGCGCAGGCAGGGCTGTGGGGCTGGGGGGGCGAATTGGGGGGTCACACGCGACTTACTATATCCTACAAAGAGCCGAGTGAAATAGAAATCCGGTAGTCAGGGGGGGGGGAGCGCTGGTGGAGAGGTGCTCTGCTGGGGAGAATTGGCTGGCAGGGCTGGGTGGTGGTTCATGTGGGCAGCCGGCGCCTGGTTCCTATGACATCGAGGTTCCGGGAGCTTTGGCCAGCAGGCGATGGAGGTGCAGCCAGCCCCAAGTAAGTCGGCGAGCCTCACAACGACGGCGGCGTGGGGCTGGACGACGGCGCTGGCACTGACACTGACACTGGTACGGGGTCGAGCTGGCCGATTGATTGTGACTGACTGATTGATTGATTGATTGATTGATTCACACAGCAAATACTTGCAGGCCCTGAGATTAACGTGTGCTGGGGTGCGGAGAGAGGTGAGTGCTCCCCCATCTGGGCGAAACGCGTCATATACTTATCCATTCGGACCTCCGCCAGGCACTCGTTGGACGCGCAACACAGCCGTAGCCTCGCAGTAAGCAGACCGTTTCCAAATCTTCTCCCACCACGCCGTTTGCCCCCGTTTGCCCCCCCGTTCTCGTCCTGCCCGGGCGACGCTTTGCATGAAAGCCCAGTGCATATTCGTCTCAGTGCGTGCACAAAGGCTGCTGGTCGCACGACGCGCGACACGTCGGCCGCTGTGCCTAAGGCTTCTTCTTTCCGACCTCTTTTTTCTCGGCTGGCATGGCGCAGCACAGCGCCATGTGCCTTGCCAGTGCCTTGCCGCCTCTTACGCTCGTTCTGCCAGAGTGGTCGGTTGACGTGTTTCAGACACCATGAGCTCGTACTACGATGTGGATGCCATCCTCACGGATGCTCAAAAGGTACCCTGCACCTTTGAGCTTACCGTTCCTGGCCTGGGCTATCTCGAGGGCAACATGAGCGGCGACATGAAGCAGGGCTCCAAGGTCGAGCTTCCCTTGTGGCTGGGCGAGATGCTTGCAGTGAGGTAGATCCGTCTTCGAGTCTTGGTCGACACTTGTGTATTCACTCTACTACAGCCAAAGCCTAAATACATCCTCTCTCGTGACCATCGACCCTCCAGCCGCCCTCGCTCCTCGCGTCCTCAACGCACTCAAAGCCGACCCGCGCACCGTCGACTTGCGTGCCCTGGCCCCGCACTTCTACAACCTCGGGGCACGCATTCTCGAGCTGTTTGAAGAGGAAGAGATGATCGAGGTGCTGAGTGACGTGAGTCTCGTGCCAGACACCCTCACCTGGCCCCAAGCTAACCCATGCAGACCTTCAAGGCCAGGGCTGCTCTGATAGCCGATCAAGCCCACAATCCACGAGGTGCATTAGGCGAAGGCGCCAACTTCATGCGAGGCCTGGATGAAAACGAGCGGCAGCGTGAGTACCCACCAATCACCTTGAGCACATCGTGGCTGATGCCAAGCCAGTGTTCCGTGCGGCACACGACAGCGCAAAGGGCGTGCGCACGTGGATGACAGACCTGAAGAAGACATGAGCAACCCTTGGCAAACTCAGAACAAGACATGTAGTGGCAATGGACGGCGCAGACAATACCGGCATGCACGCATTCGGGAGACGGAGAGTGACACGCAGTGGCGAGGCAGGCAATAGTGGAAGCCTACCTTCTGATTACAATACAATACCTCAGATCGACCAGCCAGAGAATTCAAATTACCTTTGTTGCTTGGAGCTTACCGCATCGTTGCACCAATGTTACTATTTTGCAGCAGCAGCGCCAGCTGATCTGGGGGATACCCTAGGAAGACGGGTCCGTTGAACACCATCTGTGGTATCATCCTCGGGCCGCCCGTCCCCCCGTTCTGCTCTGGAACTGGTGGCTGCGGCAAGGGGTCGGTGGGTGCCGCGCGCGCCGTCGTGGCCCCCGGCTGCGAGTGCGGTGGTGGAGCAGACTGCCGTGCCTGACCTTGTGCAGGAGCTTGGTCCATCATCGCGTGGTGGTCAAATGGGCACTTGCCCGTCTCTTGTGCTGTGTCGTCGATTGGCCGACCCGTGTCGAGCGGAAACTGTGGAGATGCCGTTGGGACAGAGCCCACCGACGACGAGCTCTCTGCGTTGGTGTATTTTGCAGGTATCGATATGCCCCAAGGCCGGCTGGGGGACTCGCCCACTCGCACTTCCTTCAGCGGACGGTCAAAGCGTGCTGTTCTCGTCTCGTCCATGGTGTGTTCTTCGGGTGCTTCTTCAGGTGTTGGCGCGCCATCGTTCAGACTGGCAGACACGGCCGAGGCCCAGTGTTGAACTTTGGCGTCTGCCTTGACGTTGCTGGCTTGGTTAGGCTCAAGGTCAGGCTCTTCGACAATGGCATCGTCAGGGTCCTCGGGCAGCCACGCCTGGTGCTTTTGGCCGAGGCCTTGGATCATGTTGACCAGGTTGCCATACTTGCGATCCAGCTGTGCAATACTCTCCTGGTTGCTCTGGAAGCGCGTAATGCAGATTTCATGGCTCCTCGGCAGCTCATGCTTGTGTTTTTCAAAGTATTCGGCAACCTCTTCAGGGTTGTGCTGGTCGAGAAAGCGAATGGGACAGACAGCAGCGGAGCCAGATGCAGCTACGGAGGCGGACAACGAGGAAGGTTTATTGCTACATATTTCGGCGCGGATGGGATCGGCAAACGAGGGGCGTTTGGATCTACGGCCGCGCAGACTCAGTCGTGACGTCGAGCTTCGCGGTGTAGCGAGCGGGCTGCCTCTGCCGCTTCCAGATGCAAAAGGGCAGGCCAGCTTGCTCGGCGTTCCCGCAACTGTAAAATCTTTTTCAAGAGGTGAAGGGGCTCTATTGCGCTGTGTCTCGGGCAGCGGCGACGGCACGTCTGCAGACGGGCCGCTCCATATCTTTACACTTGCAGTATTTTCAGGGGCACGCAGCTGCACAGCAGCCTCTTCGGCCTTCTGGATGACCAGTGCCCGGCTCTTGCGCTCTACATCGTCGCTATCTGCTAACTGTTCCACCAAATTCAAAGGTATATGCGCTTGCTCGTCGCCAATGCGCTCAAGTTCTTGCAGGAAGGCATGATGGTCTTGCGACAGCGTATCTGGCGTGAACCGTTTGAGCAGGTCAAGGTACTGTTTGCGAGTCAGCTTCATCCTTGGAGCATCGTGTGTGCTGATTCGTGAGGGAAAAACATCCGTATCAGGTCATGCTGTGGTTGTTTTCTGTCAAAGCCGCGAGAGCAGCTGCAGGTCTAGAGCTAAAGTGTATCATCATAGGAGAGGGGGACGACTGCGTGAGGCTGTCACGTACCTGTTGCTTGGCCCACAAGAGCTTGCTCTCTACCTGTCTGTGCTGGTGCAACAGAGCCTGGTACTGTCCGCTCAACGCTGCAAAGCCTTCAATGAGCTGGTCGGCAAGCACAGTGACGTTGTGCTGAGCCTCTTCGGCCATGGCGCCGTTGGGACAAGGGTGCGAATACTTGATGGTAGTGCGTATAGAAGAGCAGGAGAGCCCAGCTTTGATGACGCGGCAGTGAGGCTCGCGTCGGGCAAAAATGAGAGATGTGAGCGGAAAGTCGGCAAGGATGGCATAGGCGGAAGCCACGGTTGCGCCGCGCCACGCTTAGTCAGCATGCCCAGCCACTCACCCCGTCCAGGACCCCGGATGCTGAGATGCACACGAGGCGCGTCAGAGCCCACTGCGCCCTGAATCCGTTACGTAGCGTCTTGTCCTTGATTGCGATCCTTATACACCATGATACCCTGATTCACCGAGCGCCGTTTGTCTCGTGAAGCCGTCTCCAGCGTCTTTCACCACTCGCGCCCACAGCCACACTGCAATTCCGATACCCCTAGAGGAGCTACGCCAAGTAGCCCAGCAATATTCGCAATGGGATCAATCCACGACTCTCGCATACACAAGTGGTTCGCAACCTCGCCTCCAGTCGCATGGACCGTCAGGCAGCTACGCGAACTCCTCATCGGCTCTCTCAAGCAAGGCCCTATTCCCCAGCATGTCGCCTTCGTCATGGACGGCAACAGGCGGTTTGCGCGCAACCACCATATTGAGACTGTAGAGGGGCACAATCTGGGCTTCGAGTCATTGGCCCGGGTATGAGAAGCCAACAAATGTCCCCTTGTCCTGGCACAGTGCTGATTTGCTCGCTAGATCCTGGAAGTCTGCTATAAGACCGGAGTCAGGGTTGTGACCATCTACGCGTTCAGCATAGAAAACTTCAAGCGCTCCAAGCATGAGGTGGATGCACTCATGTCCATGGCCAAGGTGAAGCTGCAGCAGCTGGCCGAGCACGGTGCTCTACTAGATCGCTATGGTGCATCCGTCCGGATACTGGGTCAGCGGGAGCTCATCAGCCCAGACGTGCTCAAGGCCGTCGACAAGGCCGTTGCCATGACTGCTCACAACAAAAAGTACAATACTACACCGGTTATAAAGAAACCTCACTGACCGTTCACAGGGCTGTGCTGAATGTATGCTTTCCGTACACGTCGCGCCATGAGATTACCACCGCTGTGATGAAGACTGTCGAGACCTACAGTACCCCGATGCACACTCTGTCTAATTCGTCGAAACGCACGTTTTCCGAGTCCCACATTACCCAGCATATCCGGAAGCAAATGTTGGAGGAGGATACAGAAGGCGCCTTCGAGCAGCCCGAGTTGGGTTCAGCGTCGCCGTCGAAAGATGACGCCTCGGTTGGAGATGGGCATTCGTCGTCGACGTCGACGGCCATCAACGAGCCTGAAAAAGATGACTTGTCCAACGAGCCCACGTTCTTGGATCCCGAGTCAATTAGTGCTCAGACGCTAAACGACAACATGATGACGGCAGATGCTCCACCGCTTGATCTGCTGATCCGCACTTCTGGCGTCGAGCGGCTGAGCGACTTTATGCTGTGGCAGGCTCACGAGAACACGTCCATTGTTTTCCTCAAGTGCCTCTGGCCCGAGTTTGATCTTTGGCAGTTTCTACCCGTCCTGGTGGAGTGGCAGTGGCAGCAGAAGAAGAAGCTGCAGGAAGAGCAGCACCAGCAGCGCGTTCGTGGGCGGTCCAAGTCGGAGTAGGGCTATGTGAGTAATAACAGAGTGGAAAGTGCCGGCGGTGATAGAAGGAGACAGGGCTAGACTTGAGCGCGCATATCCAAGATACCCAGAATCAAGCATTCCCATACATCAGCAGTGCACGCTACGGCCAAAACCGTCCACCTGAGCGGGCTGCCAGTCCATCTCACCGGTCGACGGGCCGATTTGCACGTGTACCATTCAGCAGCTAATCTACGGAGGTGACTGTCAAAAGTTCTTGCTGACAGGGGTGCATTGATTACCGCCGAAAATAGGGCCGAAGCTATGTAGATCGGTCCCGCCGCCCCTCTTTGTACTCATTGCCACCTTCAAGTTTAATGATTTCTTGAATATGAAACGGAATACGCTCTATCCAAGCTTGAATTTGGTGTTGAGGTAGCTCATCCCAGTACTGTTGCCATACTTTTGTCCCTTCCGCCCGACTTTTTGGTGCGCCTCTTCGTGTTGTTTTTCTTTTGAGCCATGGCCAGGCTGCTTCAATAGCGTTGAGATCAGGTGAATTGCCTGGCCATGGGAGCTGCTCCACCTCAGCGTTTCGGTATATAGTTCTTTGAGCGTGGTGGGTATGCGAAGGTGCCTTATCTTCTTGAACAAAGACACGTGGTCTCTCTTTTTGGCACTCCTTTGCGAAGGGAATTAGCTTTGGGATAAGAACTTGAGTCTGGTAACGCCACCAATCAATGCCACCACGACTGC
>NW_007359914.1:2698499-2724809 GCF_000359705.1 Exserohilum turcica Et28A | reverse complement strand
ACAACAGAAGTCTCATCTGACCAAATAACGTTCTTCCAATCTTCAAGTGTCCAATCTTTATAGGCAAGACACCACTCAAGTCTTTCCTGTCTCATCTTCGTCGTCAACCCAGGCTTCCTCGTCGGCTTCGTCTTGTTGTAACCGGCTGCTCGAAGGACTCTCCATACGGTGGACGACGAGACGTTGTAGCCGTGAACACTAAGATCACCAGCAATATCAGCGCAGCTCTTCTCTCTCCCATACCTATCGCGGCGTACGTTCTTAAGAGTAGCGTCGTGTATTTCTTCTTGTTTACGAGGGCGGCCTGCGCGCGGGGCATCTTCGAGGTACTGCGGAAGGATCTTAATTAGGCGTGCGTTAGGCTCAAAGCCTCGCTGGCAGGCTCTACCATAAATTGAGTCGATCGTACGCGGCGATATGCCTGTCATTTCTGCGATTTCGCGTGTAGATTTGCCACCAAAAGGTGACTTCAATGCAACAATAAAAGAGCGGGTCGATATATCCGTATTTAGAGCCATGGTAGATCAAAAACACTCAAAAAAATGAGTATACAAGGTATCGCCAGCTTCAAAAGATTGGTGTGGGCGCCAAGAATAGTCGGGCCGATAGGCTGGCGGCTTAGCGTGGCGCTAGCAAGAACTTTTGACAGTCACCTCCGTATGGACACCCATAATACGCGACTCTTTGCGACCAGCACGCGACCCAGGGATACTGCCCGGGGGGCACTAGCAGGCCTAATTAGCGCAAGACATCCAAACGTCATCTTTAGTGCCGGCATGACAGCCGAAGAGGTATCTGTTACCGCCCCTGCCGAGTCAAATGTTCAAGTCCGCGCTCCCCGGAGCATTTGGGCGTCGCCGGTATCTGTCGTCACATGCAGATCCGGTAATAGTTTGATTGCACTTATCAAACCGGCCTCTGCTGTACTTATCTACTGTCCTGGACTTGCGTTGCTTCTTATCATCTGCTTGCCTCGGTCACTTGCTGATTCGTCTACCCGCGTGAACAACATAATGAGCGCGCCCAATCTTCTCACCATCCCCGTTGAGCTGCGCGAGCTCATATATGGGTTCCTCTTCAGCAGCTATACTATTCGACACGGTTTCAAACACCCACGCGCGCCCAGCACTGATGACGAGTCTCTGAACCGCACGTCTCTGCTGCTCACCTGTCGCCAAATCTCCATAGAGGCAAGCCGCCATCTTCCCCTCAACTGCACCATTCACTTCCGCGGCACGGAGAATCTACTTGAAACACTCCTCTCCATCGATCAAAGTGTGCTTACCCGCCTCCGCCACATTCGAGTCCGCGCCTATCCCTTTCCTTTGTACCCTGCGCAAACCACACAGTACTACCCAGCCTATTATGCGGCAAATGCGCTTACTTTGCTTCCTGGTTTGTGCCTTGACACGTTAGTTGTGGAAGACTGCTGGCATGGCTTTGGCATGGGCGATGGCTGGCGAGACGTCACCACTTACTTTGATATCGAAAGCCTCCTCAATAGCGACGCGTGGAGAGAACTCACTTACATAACTCCCTGCACCGACTTCATCGCCTCAGGCTACGACCATCGAAGCAAACGCTCAGCCCAGCCAGAGACGTGGGACGCGCTCATCAAGGAGCGTGATGGAGCCGAGTACGGCGCAGAAGTCAAAATGTTCATTGTTCCATACGACCAGACAACAGCGACGGGCAGTGCAAGGACGCCCGACGGGCGTATCATGCAGCCTTGGGCAGCCAAGCCAGGAAACGAGGTGATCCAGAACTGGCGCATCGCAGGGCCAGAGCAAGATTTAAAGGGCGAGGTGCGCATCATAGCGAAGCGCGGCGCGAGATCAAGAGCCGTACAGCTAGGGCTCAGTGAAAAGAGGACCTGGAAGGAGCTCAAAGGCAAAGCCAGTGGCAGCTTCGCCCCTGAAGGTGAGCAGATTTGGGGCGCCTGCAAGTACGCAAGCCATGACTAACATGTCTTCAGGATGGACCCCGTATCACAACGACATGGCCGATGCAGTTGGGTGGATATATGGCGGCTATGGACGAAGGATGCAATTAGCGGACGCCGCTCTGTCCAGCTGACTACATGACTTCACTACGCAGCCTGTCTACGCGCCATGGATGTCGAGTACTTGAACTCAAGGTTGAGTACGGGAGGCTGTCTGGCTGTGAACCCATGTACTCACTTAGCCTATTTATGTTCCGTACCGGGGTACCAGAATTCTCCTTGGTCGTACGGGTCGCCCGCATGCAGAGTGGCGCAGTAGTTGGAAGGCGGCGTAGGTGTCTTGCGCACTGTGCCGCAATCGTGTTATTGAGATTGCAGGTTTCAATTGGGCTATTGCTGAAGTCGCTTACCTTGCAGGAACGGCGCTGCATTATTGTCCTTGTGCAACATCGTGTATTATGACCCGGAAGTGGCTAGCTTGGAAGTCCTTCAGTGTTGCCCGGACATGTACAAGGTACGTAGAGCGGCGTAGACATCGGCCAGCGCCCACCGTGCGTTGTCAAACAGATCGCACAAGCAATGGGGCTCAGTTACATGCGTCTAGCTCATGCTGCAGCTACTTTGCGGTGCATTAGGGGCTTCCATTTCAAAAATATGGCTGTCCATCGCTTGACGGTGGTGAAAGGAGCTACAGCACAAGTACAAGTAGGCACGATAGACCAGCAACGCTTATCACCTTCGTCTCCTCTCTTCAACATCACCCGGCAGTGCGGATGCGCGCATACGTCTGACGGTCTTGCGCAGCCTTCCAGGCCTCTTATCCTTATTCCATGCGATAGCCTGCCGCTGGAAAGCAGGTTCCCGACAACATGGTAAGGCTGTCCAATTATGCGAGCGAGTAGGCGCGCAGGCTAAGTAGTACCAGTTCCGACTACCACACATAACCCTAGCACTCCCTGTTCTTCATGCCGGGATTTCGTTTGCCCAGCAGTATCCGCTCCCCGTAACCTACGATGCCGTTATCAAATCGCCCGTGGACCCCAGCATCACCATTTCCTACAGACATCCTGACGTCGGTACATGTGCTACGTCCTCTGACCGGCAGAAGCAGTATACGGGCTACATCAATCTTCCTCCGTCCTCACTAGCACCGGCTCAGCAAGACTACCCCATCAACACGCTTTTCTGGTTCGTCGAGGCACAGAATAGCCCAGAGACTGCGCCACTGACAATATGGCTGAACGGCGGACCGGGACAGTCTAGCATGGTTGGTCTCTTTACTGAAGTGGGACCATGCGAGGTCGTTCAGGGGCCCAATAGCAGCTATGTTACACAGCCCAGGCCTTGGAGTTGGGACCGCAGTTCAAACATGCTCTTCATCGACCAGCCAACTCAGACTGGCTTCTCCTACGACACGCGCGTGAATGCGTCGGTGGACTTTAACTCAGATGACCCTACTGCTTTGGAAAACCGCAAGCCGCCTTCACCCCTTCCGGATGGTGTACCAGCGTGGCGTTTTAAAAACGGCACCTTTGCCTCTGGACAGACGACGAACACGGAGCATTTGACTGCCATTGCCGCAAAGTCAGCCTGGCATTTCCTCCAAGGCTTCCTCTCTACTTTTCCCCAGTACAACCCCGGGAAGCGCCCCGGCCGCGATACAGTCGAGTCTGCTGCCATCCATCTCTTTGCCGAGAGTTACGGCGGCATGTACGGTCCTATTTTTGCCAATTTTTTCGAAGAGCAGAATGAGCGACGAAAGGCCGGAACGATATCGAGCAGTGCATTGGAAATCCATCTTGGCTCTGTGGGTGTTGTAGATGGCATCTTGGATATTGTCGTCACAATCACGTCTGCTCTCGACTTTGCCCACAACAATACCTATGGCATTGAAGGCATCGACTTTGCCGTACACCAGAGTGCTATAGCCGCCATCAATGCAGAAAACGGTTGCAGGGATCTCACAGAACAATGCCGTGTTCTTGCCGCTAAGAATGATCCTGACAATCTCGGTAACGATGAAAATACCAACAACCTTTGTGCAGCTGCACTGTATGCTTGCCAAATAGGTGCTGGTCCTGCCCTTGGTATCTTTCGCAGCGCCTTCGATTGGCGAGTGGAGCCTCAAGTTGGGCCAAGCGCTGCCTACGTCGAATATCTCAACGAGGCCAACGTCCTCCAGTCCATCGGCGCTCCAGTCAATTTCACCTCGGACACCAGTGCGCCCCTGACTGCCATGTATTCTAGTAAGCGTATCCTGCTGAGAGATTCCCGTAAAGTTGTCGTTTTTGCTGACTTGTGCTGTAGTTGGAGATGCTGCCCGTGGAACTCAACTGGCGTCTTTGGCGCGCCTGCTCGATCGCGGGATCAAGGTAGCCCTGATGTATGGAGATGCTGATCTCATAGGAAACTGGTATGGGGGCCAGAACGGCTCACTTGAGCTTGCTCGCCTTGTCCCGGGATACGATACCGCCTTCCCAGCAGCCGGCTATGCCGAGATCATGGTCAACGAGTCTTATGTCGGCGGGGCCGTTCGTCAACACGGCAACCTATCCTTCTCACGAATCTACGACGCAGGCCACCAGGTCCCTCAGTACCAACCGGAAACCGCATTTACCGTGTTCAACCGCGTTATCCATGGCAAAGACATCAGCACAGGCCGCAATGTCGACTTATCATCGTTTAGCACAAAAGGACCCAAAACGTCTGATCATATGAATGTCGTGCCACCCCAACCAGAGACATTCTGTTGGATCCGCCAGTCTTCGACCTGTACCGACGAGCAAAATGCTGCTATCCGCAAGGGACAGGGCACTGTTCAGGCAGGCATATGGACGCCCACAAACGACAATACCAAACCAGGCGTCGTCGCCCTTCCAGCAATGCAGGAGACATCAGGAAGTCCCTCGCTCCAGCCAAACCTCCTCTTCCGCCTCCTGCGCCACGCCGTCCCTGAAACAACGGAAGACGACGGGGACGACAATAGAATCCGGAACGGATTGATCGGGGGACTTTGTGCGGCTGTTGCTTTGCTGCTGTGAGTAATACTGCAGCAAGATCCCTGAACACTCTAGATTTATGATGTTACTTTATGCTATATTTTCTTCCTCCAAACCCCAACATACACACATACATACATACATGCATACATAGTTTGCACACTCTCGATACCAAAACCCCACACAACTCCATCCGTGCCATCCCAACTAAACCAAAAATAACACACAGCAGTCTCCTCACCACACTCATCTGCAGACGCTACTTCCGCTTTCGCCCCGACAACAACCCACACACCAAGCGCTCGACCAGCCCTGCCCTCCCCTCGGAAGAACAAGAAAAACTCCACCTCCAACAACTCCAACAAGACCCAGAAAAAAACCCCAGAATACTAACGCACCTCCTCCACGCACACGCCCACGCCCACACGCACCTTCTCCGCCATCCCCCAACGCCCCTCGAACCCATCCCCGAAGCAAGTCCCCGGCCGAGCTCCGATGCGCGACTTGGTGTTGCGGCGCCGAGGAGGGCGGTGGTGCGTAGGGTGAAGAAGTGTGGTGGTGTTGTACCTGGGTTGCTGGTGAAAGGGGGGAAAGATGCGGGTGCGGATGTAGGTGAGGGGAGTGGGAATGGGAATGTAGGGGTTAGTGGCAATGGAGATAGGGATGGTGATGGAGGTACTGGAAATGCTAATGCTAATGCTAATGCTAATGCGGAAATGGGAGTATAAAATCCCGGAAACACGGGGGAAACCGGCTTGTAACTAAGTTGAACTGAACTGAATTGAACTAAACGGAAAGACCCCGTGCAAGACACAACTTGCAGCGTGCATCTACATCACAGGAGGACGCTGTGGCGCTAGTACTGGTACTGGCGCGTGTGTGTAGTTGCGTGAGTAAGTAAGACGGTACATGCATACATACATCCAGCTCGGTGGAAGTCTCTACTTCCATGCAAAGTGATGAAGAGTGCATAGCAGAATGGCGACTTTTTGTATCCAGCAATTAGTGTAATCAATTAATCAATTATTCAATTATTCAAGTATCCCAGTAATACTGGAGCATAAAGTAAACTAAACTAAAAGCAAGGACTGTGCTGTGCTATGCTGTGCCGTGAAACTCATCATCATCCTCATCATCATCATCATCACCGTCTTTTTCTTCTACGAATCTATGTACTTACCCCGCATCACAATACATATATACTCAACAGACACTTTATACTCTCATCCGCGCACGCACGCACGCACGCATGTATATATACATACATATACCTTTCGTTTCCCTACAGTTCAAGTATCTCGATACAAACAGAGTCCTTGTATCTCTGTTTTTTATCGCGTTTCCGCATTCTCGGCTTCATTTCTATTTCCAATTTTCACATCTACAGTTCGCTTGTATCTACGTGCGCCGAGTATAGTTACCAGACAGACCAATAAAATGAAGTGAAGTGAAGTGAAGTGAAGTGAAGTGAAGTGAGCTGTATTGGTAAAAGAGGTGTTGTTATCATCTTTATCATCGTCATCGTCGTTGTCGTTGCTTTTATTGTTATTGTTGTAGGTGTAATCTCGACATTCCACACTAATCACAACAGCATTTCCATACATATTCCGTATAAAAACCCTTGCATGCGTCCGACATAATTCAACACCATGCCATAACACAGCCTGGACAAACGTATACAACCTACTAATACGCAGACAGGCATGTAAATAATCAGCACATGTACATGAACGCCCCATATGGGCTGCCTTCTCTATCCCTGTCCCCTGTTTTTTTTTCATAAAGGTATTTAATCCGAGATAGTGAAAAACCGAGATAGTGGAAGAGGGTAAAAAAAAAGTGTATATCTTACTAATCCCCCCTTTTCTCCTCCCACTTCCATCCCGCTCCCGCTCCCGCTCCCGTCCCTGCCAAAAAGGAATTTAAGAAGAAATAAACAGAACACCGCCGCAATGCAGAGTCAATCGTATAATACTCAATTTTTTGGGGGGGGCGGGGGGGGGGGGAGGGGCAAGCACGTTAAGATGGATAAGGAAAAACCCGGTAATGGATAAAACGGTTTAAAAAAAGAGAAGGCATTAAACCAAGAGAAAATCGTGGTATAGAGAGGTATATCAAGTGTTGTCCGGGCCGCCGAGGAGAGCAAAAAAATCAACTTTGATTGCCCAAGAAAAGAGAGAGAGAAGAAGAAGTAAGCCAAACGACGAAGGAGCAAACTCAAGTTGCCAATCGCAAAACGGTTCAATGGCTCAAATCTCAATATCAACGCCAATGTCCATGCTGGCAATAATGTCATCATCCATCTTTGGTTTCCTAAACGTCGGCAGGCCTTTTCGCTCCGTTTTCTTCTTGGACTGCTGGGGGTTGGGTGTTGTTGCCCTTGAACTGCCTTCGCCGTCGAAAAGAGCGTCAACATCCAAGGCCTTCTTCCTCTGCTCCTCTTCTTCTCGTGCCTTCTTGGCTTCTTCCTCTGCTTTCCGCCTGGCTGCCTCCTTCTTCTGCTCAACCTTCTTTTGCCTCTGCTGCTCGAGTTGGGCTTTGCGGACGCGCTCAGCTTCTAATATGCGGTTCTTGCGGTTGAGTTCAGCCACACGCAGAGCAGCCGCATCCGATTGTGTAGCAATCTTGGGTTGCGAATCAGACGTCGAGCGCTGGAGAAGGTGGGCGTATTTCTTTGACTTTGCGATACGTGCGCTAATGTCGGCGTCGGTCCAGTAGTGGTTCTGGAGCCCCTTGAGGTCATCGTATTTCCGTTGAAGGAAAGACTGTGTTGGCACTTTGGCGTTTGTCTCTGCAAGCGATTGACGGTAGATGTCGAGATCTTGCTCGGTAAACCGCTGGTTCGACATGAATTGGAATTGGTAGTCCTTCTTCACAGACCCGTGTTGCGCAACGACGTATTGATCAGTCGCAACTCGTTTGCCATCTTTGCCTTCGAAAACGTAGGGTTTGCCTACTGAGAAGCCTGAAAAAGTCAGCCATGTTCAAACGCTCTCGTCGATTTGCCTACCCTTGATTTGAGCCATCTTGTACAGAGTGCGCCGCTGTGCATCTTGACCGACGCCCACACGCCCAAAGGCGCCTGTCAAGGCCTCTTCAAAACCTGGGTGGAAGCAGACTTCTGAGAAGAAGCCTCTGCCAACGCGCACTGATTCAAAGTCGCGAAGTGTTGCGGGAACCTCCTCACGAGCCTTGTCTGGTACTCTGTCGTCCCACTCAACATCGCTCTCACCATCAGCGTCGAGATCTGAGCGAGCGTCCCGATCAGCGGAACTGGACCGCCTGCGGCCACCACGCCGGTCGTCGTTTCGCTGTCTTTGCTGGCCGCGCTGCTCTCGTTCGCGCTTGTATGCCTCGAGCTTCTCATTCTTACGGGGCTGGACCTTTGGGCGGCTGCTTTTGCGCATGGCATCGTCAGGATCCTCTGAGTCGGCTTTTCGCTTTCGGTCATTTTGCACATTGGCAGCGCGCCTTGCGAGCTCCGCCTTGAAGTTGGCGTTGCTCATCTCTTCGGCGCGTTGTCCCAGGATCTCCTCACGCTCCAGCTGCGACATGGCCATGATCTGCCGCTTATCCGCCTCGTCAATGTATTTGCCCTCCAAGGGATAGGGCACGTCGGCCGCATGTGCTGGTTCGTCGTCATCGCGATCCGAGTCGGACTCGTCCATGGCATCCGACCCCAGCGAATTTGGCGACGAGGCGGCAGGCGATGAACTGGGTCGAGTCAGCGCCGTGTCGCGGCAAGGGGTTCAGGTGGTCGGTGGAGGGAGCGGAGCATCAGAGGCGAGGGAAGCGATGGAAAAGGGTGGTGAGAGGAGAGTACTCACGCCTCGCCTTCTTCTACGTCTGCATCTTCGTCACCGCCGGCGAGGGCGAAGAGCTCATCGTCGATATCATCGGCCGACATTGCGCATGTGGCTGGAAAAAGTTTGGCGGTGGTTTTCAGGCTTGTCCGGGCGACAATGGCGGGGATAACGGGGGCCGCTGGGGATGTCGTGAGGAGATTTGGGCGCGCTTAAGGGGGAGAGAAGAGGAAGGAAAGGAACGTGGGAAGCCCAAAGGCCAGGGAAACGCTCGCAGCGCTCGGGCCATGCCGCGTCCTCCAAGTGGGTCGTTTTAGCGTGCAGTGAGCGCATCATTCCCCATCGATTCATTGTCGCATTGATTCCTCTTTTGAACAATTGCGTCTTTCCTTCACTTTGCTTTTTCGTACAATAGACTGCAACTACACAATATGTCCTGCGCACGTTTATTTCCACGGACAATACCACGCGGCGTCTCCCGCAGCCGGCAATCTCCCGTTCTCGATTTCCTGGCCCCAGGTATCACCACATGCGCACCACGCCAAACCGCCTGGCGGTTCTCCAGCACAACCACAACCCCACCGCCGCCACAAACACAACACAATGGAAAGCCTGTACGGCCGCTTACGCCCGAGCAGCGCGAATTTCTCTTGTCGGCATTGCGGGTAAACCAGACGGGCGAACTCGCCGCCATCCTCATCTATGCCGCCCAATCGCCCGTCATTACGCGGTCGCATCCCCATTTGCGACCGCTGATGAAGCACATGTACGACCAGGAGGCGGGCCACTACAAGTACTTCAACGACGTCATCTCCAAGCACCGCATACGCCCTACGGCCATGACTCCCATCTGGACGGCGGCGGCGAGCATTTTGGGGTGGTCGACGGCCGTCATGGGGCGCGAGGCGGCCATGGCGTGCACAGAGGCGGTCGAGACGGAGATTGGGACGCACTACAACGAGCAAGTGCGGGTGCTGCTGGACTGGGCCAAGAAATGTGAGCAGAGGGGGGAAAGCCTGGGGCCCGAGTTGGAGAAGCTGGTGACCGAGTTGAGACGGATACGCGACGAGGAGCTGGAGCACCTGGACCATGCCGTGGAGAATGATGCCAAGAGCGCAAGGCCGTATGAACTTCTCACAGAGGTCATACGTGGTGGGTGTAGAGGCGCCATCTGGGTGAGTGAGCGTGTGTGATGTAGTTCTTGTAGAATGTAGCATATGTACATAACGTGACATGATATGACGGGTGATGTAGATTGGTCTAATGATGGTGCAAGTGCATTCGCGTTCAGACTATGTATGACTTTTGTTGTAGTTTTAGTATATCAGACCCTCTCGTATCCACGATGACTACAACATCTCCGCATCTTATTTTATTTCTCATGAGTATCAAGGACGCAGATTACTATGCTTTAGTCTCTTTTGTGCAGTAAGACAGTATACATAGCAGTCAAACCGATAGTGACCCAATCCCAAATCCATCTTCATGTAAATTTTACTTGGACAGCTGCTTAGCAATTGCCGCGGCCGTAGCATTATGAATAGGGAAAGTAGGATGCAAGTTGTTAAGCCACAGGTACTCATTGACGGGGTATGCGCAGCTAGGATCCTTTGTATACCAATTCGGTGTTCCACTGTGTTCTCTGTTAGTCCCTTGTCGCAGTGTAACGACATGTTCGATATACTCACTTCTGATATGCGTTGCAGTAACCAGTGACATTTTTGAGGTCCTTGGTCTGCTCATAGCTCTTGGGATTCTGGATAACGCTATTGTACAGGCCCCAAGAGTCATGGATGAATGCAGTGATGCCCGTGTGCTCTGCCTGGAACGCAGATACCATGTTAGTGATTCGCTGGTTCCAGTCGAGAATGGCCTTGCCCTCGTACTCCTTTGCGTAGCCATTGTCGTTTTGCTCGAGCGTCAGGGGCGCGAGGTTGACGGGGGGAACGCTGAGAAAGAGGAAGTTGCGGGCTCCGGTGGCGTAGACGTCCTGGAGTTGCTTCTTGTACACGGAGAAGATGGTGTCCCAGAGCGTGGCGTTGTTCAGCCACCAGCTGTTGCCGACATCGTTAATGCCGATGAAGAAGGCGAAGAGCGACGAGTCCGAGGTCCAGGGAGCGAAACTGGGATGGGAACCGTAGGTGGGGAGGAATTGCGTCTGTACTTGGTTCTTCATGCTGATGACTGTGGGAGTATACGGGGTGACGAGGTCCGAGTCGACGGTAGCACCGCCATAGGCCATGTTGTATACCAGCACTTTGCTAGCATTGTAGGTTGTGGCGAGGAAACCGACCCAGTTGGGACCGTTTGAAGTTGTCCATCCAGGGTAGGGCGGATTGCCAAGGACATTTGAGGGGTTGGGCTGGGTGCCTTTTACATCAAAACCCGTCTGGGTATACGAGTCGCCAAAGACGAAGAGGTGCTTGACGTTGTTCCATCCTGGCCAAGACGCCCGGGCTTTGGGCGCAGCGAAGCCGGTGCTTGCCAAGGCCAAGGCGAGGATAGTCGATTTTACCATCTTCTTAGCTACGGACAAGGAGCGGAGCAGAACAGGATGAGAGGAGCAACTGCATGCTCAAAATCGGCGAAGACGACATGTTAAGTAGGGCGCGTATAGGCTCCACGGACTGGCATGGTGCGGGCTGCGGGAACAGACGACATACGCTAGCGCGATGAAGATAGATTGGATGCAAATTGACGGTTCCTGGCAGTGCCCGAATAGCCCACAAATTGGAGGCGGAGAGGATATTGCACTGCATCGCGACGGACAAATTGTCGAGGGATAGGCGTGGAGCACTGCAAGATTGGGCGGGGAACGGCAGGACGTCACATGACATGACATGACATGACCCTGGCTGTATACCACATGCACATGCACATGTTGCACGCCGGGGACGGGACAGGTTCCAGATGACGCAACAGAAGGGACGGACGAATTGCTCGTGTCGAATACGGCAAGTCGGGCTTGCCCGAGTTTATTGCACGCGGGCCGTTGAGGTCCACTTATTGCGCAGGCGTGGCCATGGCAGCACGAGGGAGAGGCGGGTAAGCGGGAGCGGTCGCTGGAGGTCAAGGCCAGGCTGGGGAGGTGGATGCTGATGCTGATGCCGAGATTCTGGCTGACCAAGCAGGGCACGGGGCGGCTTCATGCTGTCCGTCCTGGCTGTCAGCGGCCAGCGTGTGCATGTGGATAGCGGTGCATGTGGATAGCGGTGCATGTATAGCGGTGCATGTATAGCTGGATAGCGGTGCATGTGTATGGCGGGCAATGGCGGTGGCTGAAGGGTGGCTGAAGGGTGGCGTAAGGCTGAATCAAAGGGCGGCTGGACCAACGCATACCCCGGCTCGCTGGTGATGCCAATGCTTCCCAGCCGCCGCGTGCCAGGCACATTGTGTAATGGCGGTAGCGTCGACGCATGTCATTCGAATAGCCTGCATCTATCCTGCTTGACTGGCTACTGACCTGCCTCACCCTCACCAAGGGCGCCCCAGCACTGCCGCCAGCCGTCTCCACCAAGACGACGCCCGGCTCAAGGTGTCGCAGCTGCCACAACTCGGCCCTGGAACCATCGGATTCCGACTGTCCTTCCTCCCTCCCTCCCTCCCTCCACCAGCTTGTCGCCGGCCAGCAGCCCTGACCAGCCGCCTCGCTCAACAACGCCCGCCCAGTCCTGCGTCCCTCGGGGCGTCCGACATGCCCGCTCACTAACACTCTCGACTTACTCGGACGCCTTGCATTCGCTTGCCTGCCGAGCATTTATAGGAGCGCTGCCAACTGGCGCCCGCCCCCCCGCGTACCTACCACTACCACTACCACCACCACTACTACCCACAGCTTGCCTCCCGACGTGGATACGCAGCACGGCGCCCCCGATACACGCGCCGACATAGCACCCCGCCGCAACCATGGCTGGCATGGAGAACATCGAGGTCCATAGCAAAGTATGTCGCCCGTGCCGCGCCCCCGTCGCAGTTGCTGATTGATGCTACCAGTCGTACCTCGTCAGATGGGTCAATGTTTCGTCGGGCCACACAATCTCATGGAGCGTCCAGCCACACAAAAAGTCCATCAACTTTGGCATATTCAAGCACCCCGGAAACGCGACCGGCTCGGCTCCACATCTGCCCTCGTCGTCGACTTTCGAAGCGGGGCCAGGTACCCCTACCCTCGAACCCCCCGTCACGCGCGGGCGCGGAGCCTCGACGTCACGCAATGACCGCACCGTCGTCCTCGAGAAGCTGTCGGCCATTGGCCTCAAGCAGGTACACTGGCACGGGAAATGCGAGGCCGACCTGGTCACCATGGGCACCTACGACATTCCGGCAGGCGAGGGCGGCATGTATGGCCTCGTCTTTGACAACACCTTCTCCAAGACCGTCTCCAAGACGGCCACATTTGTCCTCATGACGTACCCCACCAATGCCGCCCCAAAGTCTGGCCACCACATGCACTATGCACAGGCAATGGCGGGAGCAAGCACTACCAGCCTCAATAAGTCAAGTCCGTCCATGGGCCCTGCCGAGTCGTCAGAGTCCTTGCCGCAAGCCCCTGGAGAGCGCCCGAGATCGCAGTATGCCCAGAAGCCAGGTAGTCTTTCTGGCTCGTCATTCCTCACTGGAATCCTGCACAAGAAGAAGAGAAAGCGGAACCAGGGCTATGCGAGGAGGTTCTTTTCCTTGGACTTCACAACTTCAACACTATCATACTACCGCAACGACCACTCCTCGGCCCTGCGCGGCGCAATCCCACTGTCGCTCGCTGCCGTGGGCGCAAACGAAGAAACAAGGGAGATTTCGGTGGATTCGGGGGCTGAGATCTGGCAGCTGCGCGCTAACAACGAAAAGGATTTTCACATGTGGAAAGAAGCGCTTGACCGCGCCTCGAGGACAGCCGCCGACAGGGGGGCCGTGACCTCGCCAACGCTGCAGATTCAGGAGAGCGCCTTTCAAAGCCTTCCGCGCGCCATCAACGCCGCCGAAGAAAACGAATGGGCTCGGGTCGAGGCGCTAGTAGGCAGAGTATCAGGTACGCGAGATGCGGTGCGGAGATTGGCCCAGGAAACCGATCCCAAGTATGGTACACCAGCTGCATTGGTCACCACCAAGTCGAATGAGGCTGTATCGCCCACGCCATCCGAAACAGAGTCCGGCGACTACTTTCCCGAACAAAAGGCACCTGCCAAGGGTTCTTTCTGGAAGCGCAAGCCAAGCTCTGCTACTCAGAGCCCTGCAGGTTCAATCAAGAAGAACGTCGCAGGAAACGGCACACTTGCAGTTCCCAACCCGAATGGGCGCCCCAACAGCGTAAGCTACACGGGCCGCTCACCAGAAGAAGCCCTGCATGAAAACTGCATGGCCCTGCTCAAAGACCTTGATTCGGTTGTCCAGGACTTTTCCACTCTCATCAGCGAAAGCAAACAACGCCGGGCGCTGATACAGCCACCACTCTCTGCTGTGCAGTCACGCAACAGTTTTGAATCCATCGCTGAATCCGTCGACGAGTTCTTCGATGCTCCCGATGGCGATCCGAGCAAGTCGCAGCTGCTGACTATCCGGCGCGACAGCGGGGACGAAGAGCGTGAGCGTGAGCACCCTCCCAACGACGACTCGGATGGCGAGTCGGAATCGTCTTCGGAAAATGGAAGCGATACCAGGAGAGATCGTACGCGCATGTCACTGGAAATGACTCCAGCACTGTTCCCTACAAAGCCCACGTCTCTTACCCCTCTACCACTCAGCCCTGTTGAGCGCCGGATGACTGTCACTGCGCCCAAGGTTCAACCTCCGAGTCTGATTGCCTTCTTCAGAAAAAATGTTGGCAAGGACCTGTCAACTATTGCCATGCCCGTATCTGCCAACGAACCCACATCGGCACTGCAACGACTAGCGGAGCAGCTGGAATACAGCGAACTGTTAGACGCCGCTGTGACGGTACCAGCAGAAACGGGCGAGCGACTGGTCCATATTGCCGCTTTCGCAATCTCGGCCTTCAGTAATACCCGTGTTAAAGATCGCGCAATCCGCAAGCCCTTCAATCCTATGCTCGGCGAGACATACGAACTCGTCCGCGAAGACAAGGGCTTCCGTTTCTTTGCTGAAAAGGTCGTCCACCGCCCCGTCCGCATGGCCTGTCAAGCCGAGGCGCAAGAGTGGACATTTATGCAATCCCCTACGCCAATGCAGAAGTTCTGGGGCAAGAGCGCCGAAATCAACACAGATGGTCGTGTTCGCATCTTCTTGCATGCTTCGGGTGAACACTACTCCTGGACCCTAGCAACGTCCTACCTACGTAACGTCATTGCAGGAGAAAAGTATCTCGAGCCCTCTGGCACCATGACCATCATGTCCGAAACTTCGGGCGCAAAAGCCGTATGTACTTTTAAAGCTGGCGGCATGTTCGCCGGTCGCTCAGAAGAAGTTTCTGTCGAAACCTTTGACAGCACAGGCTCCATCCTCCCTAGTGGCGCAACGGGCAAATGGACCACTGATCTGCAACTTACCACCAACGGCCAACCAGCGGGCAAGACCATCTGGAAAGTAGGCAGCCTCGTCGACAAAGCGGAGAAACACTACGGTCTCACGACTTTTGCGGCGGCCCTCAACCAAGTCACTGCCATTGAAAAAGGCCGCATTGCACCCACGGATTCCCGCCTCCGACCCGATCAGCGCGCGCTCGAAGACGGCGACGTAGACAAAGCCGAGGCACTCAAAGCGCAGCTCGAAGAGCACCAGCGTTCGCGCAGAAAGGTTCTCGAGGAACGCGGCGAAGAGTGGAAGCCCCGCTGGTTCACAAAAGTCGGATCTGTCGAGGCGGCCGCGCTGGGCGATGAAGAAGTATGGAGGCTCAAGGGAGGCAAAGACGGATACTGGGAGTGTAGGGAACGCGGCGAGTGGACCGATGTTACCGATGTTTTTGAGACTTGAAACTAGAGCAACGTTTGATAGACGAAAGACTGGTTTGAGGGGTAGACAGGAGGAATGAAGAGATGGAAAAGAGCATTTAAGAGCAGACATTTCGACCCATATACACATTTAACATACGACTATTTATTTTGAAACTCGTCGTTTCATATTTAGTTTTGATTTTCCTTCCCATATGCTTTGTTAGCGTGACATGCATGCAGAGTTTATTTGGAGTTTATTTGTTTGACCCAATAGCAGAAACAGAATAGCCTCGAGAGGTCGCTAAACCATGTTAGTCTGGAGCTGGCTTGGCACGTAACGTGATACTTATGGACATGGTTTGATATCATTAACATCAATTGAGCACATGTCATTACCAGAACTACACTTTTGATTGAAAAGAAAAATCAGCAACGATCATACAACATAACTACCAATGAGAGTTACTACGAATACAATTCAAGCTGAACACACTGATAGAAACATAGATGACTAGCCAAGGAAAGAGATGGATAGAGATTGAAAATGTTGTATGTAAAATTGTAAAAGAGAGTAAGAAAGTAAACGCATGCAGGCGTTAGATAGGTAAGTAAGTAAGTAAGTAAAAAAGGTAAGACTAATAAACAACAAGGATAGAAAAGAACGATGATGATGAAGATGATGAACAAAGGAAAGAAAAAGGACAAAAAGATCGCACGCCAGTAATGGCGAGTAGGGGGGGGGGGGGACGATGCTAAAACTATCCCTAATCATGACGTTGCTGAACAAAGCATCGAGTCATTATCCCATTACTTACACCGCTTAGATATCAGCATCACAGCCTCGACTCCCTCTCTCCATCCCCTCTTTCTCTCTACCCTCTACCCTCTACCCCACCCACGCAACACTCACCGCAACTGGATCCTCACACCATTGCCATTGCCATTGCCATTGCCATGCGGCGCAGGACTCATGGCGCGCCGGGGACTCAGGACCTGCTGCAACTGACCGGTAACCAGGTCGTCGCTTCCAAACGTCCAGTCGTCAACGCCCTTGAAGCCGCCTTCAGCGGCCTCGGCCTTGCCGGCGCCAAACGGCTTCGCATCCCATTTCTCGGTGCCCTCGACGCCGCTCCAGGTGGGGTCTGTGCCGAAGACGCGGAACAGAAGCGCGTTGAGGCGGTCGTATTCTGCGTAGGGCTTTGGCCAGCCGCCGTGGCGCTGGTACGCCAGTTTGAGGAGGCGCAGGTGCTTGAGCGCCGTGGCGGCGCGGTCCAGTGTCGCCGAGTCGATGGCCGTGGGGCTCGGGGCGTTGGCTTGCGTTTTCACGTTTATGCCTTCGCGGGCGAGGAGTTCGGCTGTGGTGTCCATTTCGTCGTCGTCATCGTCGTCGTCGTCGTCGTGCGTGTGAGAGGACGAGGATTTATTGACGAGCACACGCAGAATGTCTTCGTGGACTAGCACTGCTTTCTTGAAGTAGTCTTGTGCAATGCTGGCTGTCTTCTCGCCCTTGGCGGCTTGCGCTTGGTAGTGCTGGCCCGTAGAGGTGTACAGCTGGGCGAGCAGCTCGTACGTCTCGATGGTGACGGGGGCGCGGGGCCCGTGGGCGCGCCGCATGTTGTAGGCGATGTCTTCGGCGAGGCGGATGGCTTTGACGGGGTGCCCGGCGAGGTAGCGGGCGCAGATGAGGCGGCGACCGAGGTTGAGTAGGACTTCTGCGGGCCAGGAGCGCTGGGCGTCGCGCGTCTGCCAGAGCGTCGTGAGCAGCCATTCCAGCGTCTCGTAGTCTGCTTGTTCGCCGAGCAGCGCCGACAGCTGGCTCAGCTCGTACAGCTGGATGTGCGCAAAGTTGATCTTGAGGCTCTTGCAGATGTCCAGGATCTTCTTGACAATGCGGTTGGACAGCTCCAGCATCTTCTTGCGCAGCGCCGCGTCGCCGCACTTCTCGGTTGTGTCGCGGCCCACAAGCAGCGACGCCAGCTTGAAGCCCATGCCGATGGCGCGCGGCCCATTGTACCCATGGTGCTTGCTGGCGAAGAGGAAGCCCAGAGTCGCAATGTCGTAGGCCTCGCGGAACTTCTTGGCCTTGGTAAGCTGGCTGACGCTCTGGTTGCTCGAGAGAATGACGGAGCGCACAAAGTCCTTGTTGCGCCCGCTGCCGAGGTAGTCCAGAATGCCCATGATGAAAAGCCGCGGAGACTCGTTGCTAAAGTCCTTGAGGTCCTGCGCGTCGCGCTTGACAAACAGATCGACGGCCTGGTCTTCCACCACGGAAATCATCTCCTTGCTGTCGTTGCGCCGCAGGAAGTAGCGCAGTGGCGCCGCCGCAAGCAGGATGTTGGTCAGGCTCTCGTTGTTCTGCAGCGTCTGGTGGAACTGCACCCAGTAGATGTATTCCATGGTGAGGTCGGCGTAGATTTCAGAAAACGTGATGCTCAGGTCCCGGCGGAGGTGGTATTTGAGCGACGCCAGGAACGCGAGGGAAGTACGGCCGGACTTTGTCAGGTCAAAGGACCACTTGGCTGCGTGTCGGGTGTCTTTTGCACAGATCTGGCGGTGCAGTTCCTGTGCCATGCTGAGCGCCGTGCTGGTCTGCTCGATGGCCTGGAACGTCTGCGCGATTGCAGCGGCAGACTCGATTTGCTTCTGCGACGACGTCTCCTTGGCTACGATCTCGGAAACCGCCTTGGAGATTTGCTTGACGGCCACATCGGTCTTTTGCTGGCGCGAGTACAGAGTGGCGAGCTCCTTGAGGCTCGTGAGCGAAGACTCGTGGCTGTATCCGTAGGCATGCGTTGCCTCGTGGAAGTGGGATTCGCTCATCTTGAGGGCGCGCGAGATGGTCTCCGTCTTCATGGTGCTGGAGGACGACGAGTGCATCTGCTTGTGGTAGAGAGACGAGAGCGTGTTGTTGATTTCCGTAACGGTGGTGGTAGTGGTTACTTGCTTGCCGGACTGGGACACAGCCTCGTAGAGAGCAATGGCTTCGGAGATGTGCTGCTCGCTGCTCTGCGTAACCTGTGCAAGCGAGAGCGTTGCATTCACCGCGATGGAAGACTCTGCGCCAAACGCCGTAGTCGACGTCTCGCGGTACTCCTTGGTCACCTTGTACAGATCCGACCAGCTGGCCTTGGTCTCCTCCAGACACTGGTAGTAGCGCTCGTACAGCGTCTCGACGAACTTGACGTCGGAAAAGACCTGGTGCTCCTTGGTCTGTCGAACAAACGTGTTCCACAGCACGCGGTAGAAGGTCACGGCCTCGGCATACCGCCGGTCTTCCCAGTACGTCACCGTCACGACCTGGAGCGCATCCAGCGCGTTCTTGTGGCACAGATCAGAGTCCTTGTTCAGCGCCACCAGAATCTGCAGGTAGTAGTCCAGCCAGTATCCGTGGTTGCGTGGGTGTGCGCGGCATCGCTGGGCGAGAATATACAGCGTCTGAATCGTCAGTTCGTGCGTATGTCCCATGCGCGCGCGATACACAACCAGGATTTCCTGGAAGATGCTAATGGCCTTGTCGGCGTAGCCGTGCTTGTCGTAGAAGCTGATCAGGAGGTTCTTGGCCTTCTCAAACACGGCCTTGTCCACCTTCTCCGTCACGAGCACAGCGCGGAAAAACCGGTTGTACACATCGTCCACCTTGTCCAGCTGCCGCATTTGCAGGTAGCACTCTGCAAGGCGCTCGACCAGCTCGACGGATTCTTGCGTGAAAGACGTTGCCATGGTGACGTCGTGGATGGATGTCGCGAGGAACGAGGACCATGTACGCTGCAGAGTCGCGTGGATGACGTTGATGGCGGCCGTGTAATCCTTCTTCGCCATGTACTGAGCCGTGAGCTTCTTAGCGACAGCAACAGTGCTAGACTCGAGCGTCTTGGAGCTCGAGATGGCTGTGAAGAAGACGTCCTGGACTACCGATTCCGAGATTGTCGTCGTCGTCTGCGTGACCGAACTGGAGCTCGACAGCGATTGCTGCACGAGTTCGCTCGACGTCTCGGAAAGCTGCCGGGTGACCTCCTGCGAAGCATACAAGTCCTCGCGGCTCACGTTCTGGTAGTAAGAGCTGGCAAACTTGAAGATGGAGAGAGCCTGCGCATGCGCGTTCATCGTCTTCATCTCCTTGGCCACGTGTGTGAGGCGCGAGACGATGCTCTCGGAGAACGACAGCTGGTGGGATTCATACTGCTGCCAGACGGAGCACAGGATAGCCGTGGACTCGCTGGTTCGCTTCTGATTTCTCAGAAACTGAGAGTACGCGGTGGCAATCTCAATGTTCTTCTCGTGCCACTCCAGCGCCATGACGGTGCGGCACTTGGACGAAATCTCCATCCACAGTTCGGCGTACATCATCTCGGCCTTGGTGAACTCCTTGCGGTGCAGATGCTGCTGGATCAAGCTTAGCTGAGCTTCAACCGATGAGATGGTCATGGCCATGGCATATTCTTCTTCGATTTCGTCGCTGCCGAGAATGGCACCGTGAATGTTGATGTCATCATAGCGTGGAACGTGTTTGAGATGGACACCTCCATGCTCCCAGTGGCCGCCGGAAGCCTGGGGGACAGACCCGTGAAGCTCAATCAAACGCGTGATTTTCAGTGCGTTCTCCTTCTCGCTGATTGATTCGTAAAGCTGGCGAAGAAGCTGCCGCGTCTTGATGACCAACTCAGAGGAGCTACCATACTGAGTCTCGTAGGACGTGATGAGCACCATCAAGATCTGCTCCCGGTGCGTCATGATCTCCGTTCTCGAGGAAGACGTCAGCGTCTCGGTGATGCTCAAGAACTGAGTAGCACATTCCACGGTCAGTGGGTGGATGGGCGACAGAGTCTCTTTGCTGATGATGGTGCAAATGTAGAGATACTTGGCAGCTTCCGTGATGTTGGACACGATCATATAGCTCGTGGCAATGGCAAGGTAGGTCTGAAGCACAGCAGGGTGGTTCTTGGTGAACAGTGTTTCGCGGACCTTGCACACAACCCTCTGGAGTTCGAGGACCTGGGGAATTGGCAACTGGAGGTTCCAGCAGCTCGACTCGAGAATCGAGAGCATGGTGGTTTCAGGGAAGACCTTCTTCAGCTCGGGCGTCGGCTTGAACTCGCCAGATGGTTTGGGCGCCAAAGGAGACTGCTGCAGATGCAGGACCCAGTATCTCACAGCATACTCGAGGAAGCGGTGCTGCTTGAACAGGTTGTCTGGCGTGGACGGGTCAGAAATCTCAAAAGTCGGCTCGCTTCTGCGGTCCTTGAGCACAGACTTTGTGTAAGCCAGGACTCGGAGAAGGAGATCTGTCTCGCTGTTCTGCAGGGGAATGGAGACCTTGCCCGTTTCCGCGAGATCATGCAGAGTGGAGTGGATGACAGGGTGCTTGAATCGCACGATGCGCTGGTGCAAAGTGAACAGCGGCTCCAAAGCTTTGAAAATAGTATTGGTGTTGACGCCCTTGTCTGCAACAGTGCCGCGCTCGATATCGATGGAGAACAGAGTCTGAATCTCGTCGATTGTGAGAGGGCGCTCAGCAGCCAAGACCCACGACAGCAAAGTCTTTGCATCGTTGCTGGGGTTCAGCTGCTTGATGAGGCTGACAATGAGGTCTGAGATGGTTGGCTTCGAGGCTTCGAGACCTTCCAATGTCTTGTTGATGGCATCGGGAGACTTTTGTCCATTCAGCAGCTCACAGATCAAGCTGAGCTGTAGGAATGACCCATTGGCTGCCGTAATGATTCGATCAAGCACCTGCTCCTGGTCAAAGGAACGCTGACTGTGGAAGTGATGGTTGTGAATAAGGGCCCGCATGGCGACAGCGTGGAGGTCATCCCGAACGTCGTCGCGCGTGATTTCATGTTGAATTCCCATAGACGGAGAAGACAGCTTGACTGAAGAAGACATGGTAATCAGTCTCACGCCACGACCCTGCTTCGTGACCTTGGCCAGCTTCTCCAGCAAACCGGTCGAGCTGAAACCACCCAGTGCTTGGACAGATGCGCTCTTCGAGTCAGCAATCTCGTCCAGGCCATCCACGACCACAACGAGCTCGTTGGTGCCAGGAAGAGGATTCTGAAGCGCCTCTGTGAGCGCCTGCCAAAGGCACTCTTCGTAGGCCTTGGTATCTTCGTAGTTTCGGCACTGGTTGTAGGCGCGGAAGAGCGCCCAGTACATGTTCATGTTGCCGATGCGCAGGTTCAACAGCTGGAACAACAGCGATTTTACCACTGCCAACGAAGTTGCAGCAGTGGGAATGTCGGGTGAGAGGGAGCAGAAGATGGTATCATACTGCTTGCGGTTCATGGGCCGTTGCAAACGCTCCACGATAGACCCAGCAAGTGTGGTCTTGCCGGCACCAGACTGGCCAGTGACCAAGAAGATGCGGTTTTCGCTTTGGAAGAACTTTGTCAGATGCTTGTTGAACCAAAGGCAGGTGAATTCCTGAGCAAACAAAGTCAGTGCACATTCAACACAACACGGTGTTTAGACTTACAGCTTGGTTGTCCACATATGTCTCGTGATCTCTTGTGATGGCAGCAATCACTCGATCTTGAGAAGCGAGCCATCGGCTCAGATGCTGAACGTCAATGGCCTCTCCTTCTTCGAAAACTTCGTTCTCGATCTGTGATTGCCAAATCAATTCAATCACTGTGTTTTGGCGAGTACGGAAGGACTCGATGGTATCGCCAAACTGCTCAAAGATGTCGAGACTTGTAGAGCCAGATGACATTCCTAGATGGTTTAGCATGCATTCTAAGGAGATGAAGGTAAACACGTACCTTTAGCGGCATAATGGAAGTGGATGCCCACATCGACGACGAGGCTGATGAGATCTGCGTAGAGGAGGCAGATTTGCTCGCGGATTTCTGGGCTCGCAGCCAGCAACTCTGAGCGGTGCAAGACCGAGTGGAATGACATTGCAAACTTGTAGAAGATTGAAAATGCCTTATCCAGGGCTTCAGAGTTGTGGTGACTCAGCTCAAGAAGCAGCTGTGCGTGGCCGTAACCGACAATGGCTGCCGAGCTACTGTTGTGAGCGAATGGCTGGATGGCCTGCTCAAACTTGTGCAGCTGCTCTGCGAAATACAGAGCACGGATCAGGACCCTATCCCACCGACTGCCCTTGTGAGGCAGTGTGGTGAGACGCTCTGATCTGATCCATTCAAGAAACGAGACATAGGTAACATCGCGGATGTTCTCATGTGCCACGCCCAGCGCTTTCTTGCTGCGGTCAGCCAACGCGGCGGCTGACTCCTGGACAAAGAGGTTTTGGTAGTTGCCAGCACCGTTGGCAAGCTTCTTGGGAGACCGGATGGTGCTGTAGTTCCCGCTAGTCGCACGAGAAGAGGCGAAAGAAGGCAGTCGTCCCTTGGAGCGGTAAAGGGCTCCGGGAGAGTCGGGCGGGGAGAGAATGCTCGCCCCGTTGGTCCCGTTCATCCTTCCGGACGTAGAAATTCGGACAGGCATGATGCTAGGCCGAGAAACTGGTGGTGTGCTGAAAGAGACGGAGGACTGGGCCTTGAGATTAGACCTCACCGAAAACTGGCGAGGTGAAGCAATGGTTGGGCTGGCTGAAGACAGCACGGGGGAGGATTGCTTCGGGGGTGGAGAGCCTGAAGCAGAGTTTGGTGCAGAATTAACCTCAACAGACAGGGCTGGACCAACTGTTAGAGGCTGTGTAGCAGGCAAGGTAGTTCTCGAAACTGGTTCTGGCCTTTTCAGCGACTGATCCGAGAGTCGAGACTGGAGTGTAGGTACAGCTGATGTGGAGTAGCTGATTTCTGGGGCAGACGGTAGTCCCTTTGCTATTGGGGGACTTGAAGGAGAGAATTGTCTGGTAGGCTGTGAAGACGAGGCAGAGCTGGACTCGACAGAGGAGATAGATGGGCGTCGTCTATCTGTATCCTGAGTGTCGTCGGCTGATAGAGAGGATAGAGAGGAGCGCTTCTTCCTGTGTTTTTCTAGGAAGATGGCATTAGTATGGAGGGTTGAATGGACAGCAAGGAGTAGCTCTTACTGAATAGGTGCAGCATGTGGATGAAACCGACGAATGCCCAACTCATGGCAACGGATCGTCTTTTAAATTATGATGCTTTTCAAGGCTAGTATCCTTCGGGATCGAAGTTTACTCACCAAAAGCGGGGCGCGTATGCTTGCATGGCACTCATCATGGGGCTACCATGCCAGCCAGCCTCAGTTCCTCGGAGCAGTCCAAAAGTGATGCTCCTGGTACACACACCAGCTAGTTCAGCTAGACCAGGGTGAAGATATGCAGGAGCAGCAAATGAAGTCTGGGCTGCTACGGGCGGTCGGCGATCATGCACCAATGCTGAATCGAGAAGCACAAGGCCCTCTCTCGGTGACATGAGTGACGGTATTGACGCGCACGCATGGTCCATCACACCCACTCGTGATATGCGTGGGGTGCGGCGCATGTTCCATTGGAAGCTGAACCGGGCAGAGCGACTAGGCATGCGAGACGGTGGGGAACGGTGTGGAGAGCGCCATTGCCGTGAGGTATGGCCATGGCTTAGGCGTGGCCCCTCGACCGTGAGCAAAAGAAACATGGCCAAGAGTATTGATGAGGGTGTGTTGACCCTTGCCCAACACATTGCCCTGACCCATTGCAGTCCAACATGTGGAAGCCATGTTGTCCAAAGCAATACATGCAGGAGAGGCAGTCAAGGCGCCAGCAGGTATGTAGACGGCGCTTCGAGGCCTGCCGTCTGCTGGCGCCGAGTTGGATCTGCATTGCACATGTATGAGTGTGCATTAGGCTGGGTCGGATCAAGATGCAGTGGAGAGGGTATCCAGGCGTAGATGGATCAGTGACTTGCATCCGTGATCTATCTGGTGCACAAAGATAAAACCAGGCGTCCGGCACATGGTTGCAATTACATGGCTTTCACGCCCTGTGGGGTCCCAGCTCCGATGCCTTGCCAGCCCTGAACAGAAGACTCCAATGAGCCGAAGCGTTTCCGTCGTCGTCGTCTACTATGTCGAAATGGGAGAGAAGCGGCCGGTGTGTCGTGGGTACGGGCCCGGCCATCACCCACCCACCTACAGATCTCGGAGGCTGCGATGACGAAGTGGGAGTCGACCAGGCGGGAGGGGATGGCCGAGTCAGAGGTGCAATAAACCGTGATAGCGTGGATGAGGCGTCGTCCATGTGCGGGTAGAGGGAGCGGTCCTCCCGACACGAGCCAGCCACGACTTGGTTGGATCAGCAGCCCGCATGAATGAGCGTCTGGCCGAGTCAAGCAATGATGCGGCCCTAGCATTGGATTCCGTCACGCATCTTCTGCGCATCGAGCTGGCCCAGCATCGGAGAGACCGACAGCAGCACCTGTCCAAGCGACGGCCATGGGAGTAGGTGTGTGTAGCACCTCTGGCACAAGAGGCGCCGTGATCAGCTCTCCACCGAGCATCAGCTTTGTTTTCACCCTTGTTTTTTTTCATCTCTTCCCGCCGTGCCGCTGTTCCTTCTGGAAAGCTAGGGATGCTTTTTCCCAATCCTTCACGGTACCTTATGCACAAGCCCTGGGACCATTGGCTACTGATGCTCGTCTTTCACCCTTCCCCCCCCCCCTCGTTGACTTGGTCTTGACTGCTTTCCCGCAGCGTTTCCCCAAACTACACTAATCACTATCCAGGCGCATCCCGTTGAGGACACGCCTCCCTGCAAAATGCCTCATTGGGAGCCTCAAGCAGCGCCACCGGCTGTTCTCGGATCTGCAGGCTGCGATTATGGCACCCTCAAGTGCTTCGGCTAGGGTACGCACATCACAGCCTGCATGTCCAGCACTAAGTATTACCCCAGGCGTCTGCCAGATCTGTGGGAGTTATTTGGAACACAGGGCGTGGCGTCTGACCTGTGCATGGACCCTAGACGTACACGCTGCGCATACGTACTTTTGAAAGCTCGGACAGGGCCAAAAAAGAATGTCAGGATTCGCATTGCCAGTCCTCGGATATTACCTTGGGCTCAGACTGTTTCAGTGTCCCGCGTGCCGCCCCTCGACCCGGCAGTGGCGCTTGGTAGTACGGCGAAGTTTGTTGAAGCGAATGCGATAGGAGCAGGGAGTGAAGATCGGAGAGCGATAGATTTTATCTCCGCCCATAGACTGACTTGGTGACGACGCGAGCAAGCGACCAATAGTTGCGGCAAAGCAAAACAGCTAATAGACATTTAAAGTTTCCATGACATATGCGCCGCGTCAACATGGCCCTCCACGGTCGTCATGCATGCTAGCGACCGCCCGGCTTTCAGAGGGTGGGCGCAGAGAGATTGCTTTTTCTGGGCGATATACAGCTACATCCACATCAACATAGTGTGCAGACGATCAAAAGAGGACCCCGTTCGCTGGGGGGGGGGGGGGGGCGTGTAATCTATCATCCCGGCTGCCAATCGCCCATTCCGAGAGCACAGCAGAGCCCAAGTGCAAGGGTGCTGGAGGTGCTGGAGGTGCGGCCTCTGCCATGTAGGTGTACCAACACTAATTGCACCCGCGTACTCGGATATCCCGTCGCGATAGTGTGTGCCAAACGGATACGATTGGCGTATACGCATATTCCAGCATTCACCGTAATCGGCCTAAGTGCACCCCGTCGGGCGCATGGCGGGAAACTCTAGCCGACGGGGGCTTGCCAGACAGCAGCTGAAAGAAACCCACCCCCCCCCCCCCAGTCGCGGCGCCAATGAA
>NW_007359914.1:2651330-2690237 GCF_000359705.1 Exserohilum turcica Et28A | reverse complement strand
AAAAGAGGTGTACCATCTGAGCAGATACAGGCTAGGACTGTAATCCACTCTCTAGAGCCATCTTGTAGGCTTGAAACAACTCCTCCTCTTTCATATTGCCTCTTACTAAAGATCCTTTTAGACCTTCTAAGGATTCTAAGTAAGAAGCCCTTTTCATCCATATTAAAGATGTGAGAGGGCTGTATATTGTACTCCTTCATCTTATTGTGTAACAGCTCAAAGTACAACCTATACTTAGTTGCTAAATCAGCCTTGTGACGCTTCTAGTCCATAGGACTCTGCCAGCGAGAGATGAGATAAGAGGAGTTCCTGCAGAGGAACCTAGAAACCCAGCGTTCTAAAACGTCTCTACCAAGCAAGGATGACGCAAGATGGCGTATTATTAGACGCGAAGGTGGTGTACGCCTCTTAGTAAGGGATTCAATGTACTGTACAAGCTCTTTTTCGCGTTATAGGTGGATAGAGAGGTGGGCGAGCGCGCGAGGCTAAGTTTTGCCTTAGTGTCTTCGAGCGAGCGTACGATAGCTAATGCCAAACCTTTTTACAACTTAGCGATAGCTAAAAGATGCGCCTAGTTCGCGCGATTTGATTTCTTCAATCGCTTCCTAAATTAGGTCTATATTAGTGGAGTTATGAGGTATTTTGTGTAGGTGTTGAGTTTGGTGGGGTGGGTCATTGCGCGTCCTGGGTCATTGCGCGTCCATGCAGGTTAAGCTGACAAACACCTGCACCCGCACCTAACTACTACTACTGGTAACATATGTATCAGACTGCCATTAGCTACTATGCATGACCCCGACCAAAAAAAGGTTTTCTGCACATTTCCTACGTCTTGCTGACTTCAATACGCAGAAACAACGCTTGTCAAGCGGTGTTCTTGGTTTCTGGTTCCGTGAAGCTATTGCTAGTCCAGCTCTTCCCCCCCCCCTCTTTTCTCGGTTCCATGCCATCGGGCGATGATGCAGCAGCACCACGACTATCACCAGCACCAGCACCACCACTCTAAACCCACTACCAACCCCGCGCCGGGATACCCGTGTATGTATGCATGTTGGGATTATATATGTTTGAGTGAGCGCATGTGTGATTGCATGTGAGCATGTGAGTGTGTGTATGTGCAAAGAAAACCAAATCCAACCCAGCTACGTGGTCATGCTCCCGGCCGAACACGTCACGTGCATGCAGCAGGAATCCGGTACGCTTTTAGCTGAATTACTTAGAGGCCCCCCCCCCTTGCGCTTTGTTCGCTCTTCACACTAAGCACCACACCCCACCATACTTGTCCACGCAACGCAGCAGGATAGTGTTACTAGATGGTAGCTGCGGGTGTAGTGGTGGTGGTAGTGGAGTGGACTAGTAAAACAGGGGGATAGCCCCCGATCATCTGTGATCTGTGTACATGGAGCTGGAGCTGGAGAGTCTGCAGGACATGGCGATCTTCATGTAAGTATGCTTGCATCTTGCATTGTGTATTGTCATTGTAGTAGCTGTAGCTGTAGCTGCGTGGTGCGTATCCATCTACACGTGTATGTATGCATGTACAGCATTCTCGCATGTGAAGTCGCAGAAGAAGAATACTGTTATTGTAGTTGTTATTGTTAGATTTTGATGCGCATCGCCAACACCACATGTCAAGTATCTCCATTTCCATTTCCCAAACAACACACACCCACAGCTACCATTGTTGCTGGCGTAAGCCGCTTGCATACCAGTGGCGTCGCCAACCCACACGCACACACATACGTATGTGCGCCCAAACCTCGATCCGTCATACCTGGACAATTTGTGAGACGGCGGCGCACTACTGTATGCACTCAGACTAAGTCTTTTACCCCGCACCCGTGCCGCCTTGCCGCCCCCCCCCCTCCCCTTTTGCACCCCCGCATCCCAAACCACCACTTACCACCACCACCACTACTACTACCGCTACTGCTAGTAGGTGTAGGTATAGTAGGCCTTATTTCCCGCCAAGCCTCACATCACCCGCGATGCTCCTTTCTTGGCCATGACCGCAAAACGTCGGCCGACCATGGGGCCAAAGTGGGGTTACCGTGGTGTGAAAGGCTTACCGTGGTTGGTGGGTGGTCCTGGCAGTCAGTCAGCTCCCGGTGGGCCAAGATTCCCGCGCTTCCGTATCGGCGAGGAGATTTTTGTATGGATGTATGTGGGGAGGATTATTGGGCTGGGATGGTATTATAGTAGAATGGGTTTTTAAGAAAATCTTACTATAGATTTGTTTTTGAACGCGAATACGTATTAGAGGGAATGGGAATTTCGAGGAGAGATGGGGAAATGTGGTTATCGCTCAGTGTACTTGATGGGATTCCAACTCTGTGGAATTGAGATAAAGATTGCGATAACACATGTGGAGACGTTGCAGTGCGAGGCTCGGGGAACATGTCGTATACTACATGTACAGGTATCATGGGAATAATCGAATGCCATCTGGGTATCCGCATCGGACATCGGAGGCGATAAGAGCCGGATCATGTGCCGATACATGGCCGCCCTTGTTTGACATAGACGCCCTAGACTCGCAAGAATGGGTTGGATTCGGAAATGGTTCCGACAACGTGGCTTGCATTGCTCGGAAGGGAACCGTGTGACTTCCGAGGTACACTCGACCTACACACACTACTTGAAGCTCCTCCAGCTGATTTAGCGGCGCTATATCACCATTGTTGTTTTTCTTTTCCTCCCTCTGATTCTATCTCTCACACACATACACATACACACAACTTCTTGTGTGGTTCTATCCTGCCAAGTCGACTCTTCTACACCAATACCCAACATGTCTCCTCCGTCGGCAACTGAACCCCAGCAAGCCCATGACACCCATCTGGCGACGGTCGCGTCCGACTCGACGGTCCTAAACAAAAAGGAATTGGCCAAGGCCCCCAGACCGCCCACGTTTGACGACCCATACAAGGAGCGCGAGTATCTCAAGGGCCGTCTTGCTGCTGCTTTCCGCATCTTTGGCAAGTATGGCTTCGACGAGGGCGTGGCTGGTCACATCACACTGAGGGTAAGTAGCACATGACGGGAAAAAGCAAAATACAATGCTGATAGCGCAAAGGACCCGGTAGACCCAACAACCTTCTGGGTCAACCCGTTTGGAGTGGCATTCAGCCTGCTCAAGGCGTCAGATCTCATCCTCGTCAACGGCAAAGGCGAAGTCATTGACGGGGGCGAATACCGCATGCTGAACACAGCGGCATACATGATTCACCATGCTGTGCATACAGCCCGGCCAGATGTCGTGGCGGCAGCACACTCGCACTCGATCCACGGGCGCGCCTTTTGCTCGCTTGGCCGCACGCTCGACACAATCTCGCAGGACTCGTGCGCCTTCCACAACGACCACGTGCTGTACGAGTCGTTCAACGGCGTGGTGCTGGCCGAGGAGGAGGGCAAGAACATTGCGCAGACACTGGGCAACAAGAAGGCGGCGCTGCTCCAGAACCACGGCTTGCTGACCGTCGGCCGGTCCGTCGAGGAGGCCGTCTTCTGGTTCGTGAGCATGGAAAAGTGCTGCCAGGCGCAGCTGCTGGCGGATGCGGCGGCGGCAGGGCGCGGGGGCGAGACGGTCAAGATTAGCGACGAGGACGCCATGTACACATACAAGGCCATTGGAAGCCCCATTGCGGGATGGTTCAGTGCGAAACCCCTGTTTGACGTCATCCACAAGGAGTCGAATGGAGATTACTTGGGGTAGACAGGCAGTCGTGGTGATGGTGGTCTTCTTCTTCTTCTTCTTCTTCTTTTTGCAGCAGTCATGCATATTGGCGACAAAGTCTATTTGGTAGAAATGAATGCACTCGGTCATGTGGCCCCAAGAATTCAACATGGCGTGCACCCCCAGCGCCGGCGGATTGATTGTCCAAGCGCATTCTAGGCCCCGCCTCTGCATTCGGCCGACCGACGGCTGGACCCTGGGTGGCTACTTACGCTGCATCATCACTTCAAGAATCTGCCCCATTGCTGTTGCCGCACATTGTTGCTGCCGACAATCGCGTCCTGTTTCTTTGCGAGCGCTGCACATTTGCATTCTTCTTTTCCCTCCCGCCGCCGCCGCCCAAGCTTCCCGAGAGCTGCACCCAAGGCGCGAGGCTTTTGCTTAGCGCGTCATGGCAAAAGGTCCCGCAGTAGTAATTGTCGCCAGGTACCGCCTCAACCGCATCCACGGCTCCACATTCCGAGCCTGTACATAGCTAACGGCGTCGCCAGACACGGCGCACGCCTCGATGCTGCTGACAAGTCGTGGCATCTCTCGTCTCCCGCGCCCTACGATCCCCCCCTTACCTACGGCGGATGGTCGCAGGCCAAAGCCCTCGGCCAGCGGATAGCCGCGCTTCTCTACGAGAGGGACAACCAGCACGCCGACGCCACCAAGACGTCTCCTACCCACGACCCTACACAGCTCGATCTCGCCAGGCTCAGCCTCTCGCAAGAGAGGCACGCGCACGGAAACGGGCCCCCGCGACCGAGGCAGAAGAAGAAACGCAAGATTGTCATCCACTCAAGCCCCTTCTTGAGATGTGTGCAGACGAGCACCGCCGTGGCAGCGGGCATTTCACAGTACTACGCGCCGACCGTTCCCGAGCTCAGCGCGCCCACGCCGGCAAGAGGAAAGGATCATGTGCTGGGGAGCGCGTCGCCGGAAGCGCCACGCACAAAGTCGACGTCTTCGCAACCCCGGACCTTTGAGCCGCTCGCCGACCCCAGCCTCGAGATTCGCGCAAGGCGCCAGGCAGGCCCCGACAAGATACTGCTGCGCATCGATGCCTTCTTGGGCGAGTGGCTGTCGCCCGAATACTATGCCGACATTACCGCGCCGCCGAATTCGACCATGATGGTGGCAGGCGCCAAGGCAGATCTGCTGCGGAGAGGCGACTACATCCAAGAACAGCCCAACCCAAACAGCAGCAAGGGCCACTTTCCCGGCGGCTGGACGGGAAACAAGGCTGCTGCAAATGCTGCACAGGGTGCTGGTAGGGGAGCTGTGCCCGCTATGAGCAGCATGGCCCAGGCTGCCCCGTTGCGCGAACGGTCGAGCAGCTATGCTGGTTCGCTGGATGTACCAAAAACGCTCTCACGAGAGGCAGTGTCGTCGCTCGTGATGCCTGCGCATACGTCTACACACACGCCCGCTACCGGCAAACCAGGTCGCGTCTACCAGCCCCCGCACCCATCGTACTCGGTCTCTCCGGCCGATCCTATACCACGCGGATACGTCGCCCATGCACAGGAAGCCTGCGTGCAGGTTGACTTCCAATGGGACAGTATGCGCGAACCACAGAACTGGGGCGATGGCGGTGAGTATGGCGACGAATGGAGCACAATGCACAAGCGCTTTAGGAGGGGTCTCACGGGGATGCTGCAGTGGTACAGGACTCACGGTACCGCGCCTCCCAAGAACCAGTTTCCGGGCTTCATGTTCAAGGAGCCGCTGCGTCTGACGCCGCCGCCCAAGGCACAGACCAAATCAGAGCCCTTTCCCAAACTGGGCGATGACGAGGACGAGGACGAGGAAGAACTGGTGCTTGTCCTGGTGACGCACGGGGCTGGCTGCAATGCGCTGCTGGGTGCCATGACCAACCAACCTGTGCTCATGGACATTGGACTCGCCTCGCTTTCCATGGCCGTACGGAGAGACGAGCCCAGGAAGACGCCCGTGTCGGCGACTCTCCACGAGCGGCGGCTCTCTATTGCAGATCCCGGCATGTCGGACACGTACGAAGTGAAGCTCTCGGCTTCAGTCGACCACCTGCGGCCCGGCGTGGATCCTTCCAAACCACCCTCTGCACAGGCACAGGTACAGTCGCCAGCCATGTTGCCAAGTCCACTGTTGGATTACCGTCGCCGGTTTACGGGGTCATCGACAGCCAGCACGCCATCAGAGACACCCTTCTCGATTGGCGAGCCATACCGGACGCGGAATAGCTCTATGAGCAGCATGCGGCGGACCATGAGCTCGGGATCAAACTCGCGATACATGCAGAGTGCCATGAGTGGGGCTGCATCTCCTGCAGGGGGGTTGTGGTCGGGGAGCAGCACGCCGGCGGGAGAAGCCGAAGTGGGCCTCCATTCTGTGCACCAACAGCCACGGTCAAAGTCGACTACTACGACGACGACGCCTGCTCTGTCTTACAGCGAGAACGATGCTAAGCCTGTTCCGCACGCAGACAGCGGCTCCGATTCAACCAACCGTCTGACGAGACTGGACTCGAAGGAAGAACGAGAAGTGGGCGATAAGTCTACGCCGTTGGTCAGCGCCCCTGCTGCTCGGAAGCAGAGCGCGACAAGCACCCAAGGTCTCTGGGGAGCAAAGGCAGCGCCAAAGAGCAGCAACGGGCTCTGGGGACCGCCGAAGCTAGACGACGCGGCCGCTGCCTATCAGGCGCCGTCCAGCGTGGATGCGAGTGATGCCGTTAGCGGCTGTGGTGGGGAACGAAACGAACTGCGGGCGGGGTGGGGGGGGGGAGGGATTGCTTTGGCTGGGAGAAGAGGCCTCGATGCGTGGCCGGGACAGCCTGATCGCGGCGCTGAGGGCGCTTGTCGCGAGTCCAATGCCTTGGGAGCTGGGAAGGGAACCGTGGGTAGTGGAAGGGAAGAAAAGGTGTGCTGCATGTCTTGCGAGAGAAGCAGAAGGGCCATGGCCCCGTCAAGGCGCCAAGCACGAGTCGGCCGGCCATGGCATGCCGGCTCTTGCGTCTGCTGATGTTCCCGTGAGCCGCGCTTGCGTCACCTCGCCCGTCCAAGGCCTAGAAGCACTACACGCCCGCCAAGCTGCCTGCTGCGCTGCCCCCATTGCGGGAAATGCTCCTTTCATACTCGGACGACTATCTAGCCAAGCATGCCCATATGTGTACCAAACTCCCCCGGCCTCCCATACACCCCCCCCCCAACCTGTCCAAGCCCAAAAGACTCCCCACCACACATCAATCATGTCGCTCATCACCAGCCAACCCGCCTAGCACCCCTCCTCCCTCTCCGTCATGGTCCACCGTCTCTTGGGGCCGTGGACATGCTCGTACATCGGCCCGATAGAGTTTCCGGCGGGCGCTTCAGGCGCAGACGCAGGCCGGGCCTTGTGCTTGTGCATTGAGAGAGAGGGTGTGGTGGACGAACTGAACTGTTCACGCTTGATCCGTGAACAAGTTTGCAGCTTCCCCCCCTCCCCCCGTCTCACAAAGCATGTCTGTCAAGTTAGTACCTAGCTCTGTCTCTCCTCTTTCTCCTACTTTGTCTCTCTCTCACCCCGCCCCTTGTGTTTTGTTGCCCCTCTTTCCACGCCTCTGCACCCTACCTGCACCATGGGTTTCATCTCCGAAAAGTCCATGACCAAGACACCGTCTAACCGCAAGTCCAGCTGGGTTATGCTCGCCGAGAATGGCGCCTACACGCCTCTCCCCGGCGAGCAGACGCTGTATCAGTCTCCTCCGCGAACCTCGCTGTCGCTGCAGACCAGCAACCGACACTCGCCCAGCCAGTCGTATTCACAGCAATGCAAGTCGGGCATTGTCTTTCTTACCAACCGACGAGTACGCCATATCCTTTCCTGTCTAGCAAGATGGCGCAACCCCACGTCTATGTATCTGGACTTGAGCTAACTTGCTTTCCAGGTGCTCTACCTACCCGTCAACCCCACACCACAACTGCAGTCCTTTGCCGTCCCCATCCTCAACGTAACCGACTCGCGCGTAACAGCACCCTGGTTCGGCGCAAACAAATGGGAGGCCGTCATCCAGCCCGTCCAGGGCGGCGGCATCCCACCACAGCATTCCGAGCTGGAGCTCGTCCTCGAGTTCAAAGAAGGCGGCGCATTCGACTTTGCAAGCATATTCGAGAGACTAAAGGAGCGGCTACGGCAAGCTGTCGAGACGGCGCGGGAGAGTGGGGGTGATGTGCAGGATGGAAGGAGAGGTGTTGGAGGCGTAGACATGAACAACGTGCATCTGGAAGATCTACCAGCCTACGAAGAGAGCCGGCAGCACGCTAGGGTACCTGATCCGCTACCCAGCCCGCCCATGGACCACCCTACAGGCGGCGTGGGTGCTGGCGGTCCCGTGGTAGCAGCACCCGAGCCTTGTAGTCCACAAGCATCCAGCTCGCTGTCGAGCCCGCGCACACAGCAAGAGCACTTTGAGCCGCCATCAGACCCGCCGCCAGGCTACGAAGAGGTGCAGCGGAACAGCGTCGTGGATGAGCTCGAGAGACAGGTGCGGGATAATCCATGGCAGGACGGCGACAGCAAGCGATGAAGTCGAGTTTTTCTTGTGCCAAGGAATTGGTGTGTGTTTGAGCAGGGCGTTCCGGGGGTATCAGCTTTCACATGGCTGCCATGACATGTCACAAATCTGCCTTTTTACTCTACTCGGCTTGGTTCTCGTGAAGGTATATAGTAACAGCTGCCCTTTGTGGTTGGCTTGGTTTTGACAGGTTCTTCCACCCCATTGCTCAGCCTGCGTGAGATGTTGGTATCGGGAAAAAACATGGCTGCGTCAGCACCACGACGCTAACAGTCGGACCACATGATGGCGAACCCCAGCTGATGGCATGTGAAGGATTCCCTGACCGCCGCCATTCGCATTCAGCCTCGCTCCAAGCATGTGAAAGCTAGTCCCCGGAGCCTGACGCGCCCCGCAAATACACTAATCCCAAAGCAGAAGTTACCTCGGCGTTGTGAGGCAAATGACCTAATGTCCAAGCTGCGAAGAAAGCCATCGACCGGGGCTCTCTTCTAATCACTACTTGCCCTCGTGTCTTTCTTCTCCTCGAACACTTTTTTTTTTGCTTTTCATCCCCCCAATCTCCAAGCCTTGCATATACATCCCTGACCAGAGTCCAACATGGCAAACCAAGCTCCCAACAAAGGTATGCGCTGTTTATGCAAGAAAAGACACGCTGGCCGTGCACAGTTTGCTGGGTATGCTGACGGTGCTGGACACAGTGCAAGAGCGCCTCTCGCAGGTCGAAGGCCATCTCTCGGGTGGTGCTGCAAAGTCGGCGGCCAAGGGAAAGCAGAGCCTGCTGGAGAAGAGGCCTGATGATGTGAGTTTTGCGTGCTGCTCTACCACTATGTGTATTGACGAGTTCACAGGTCGTCGTGACGTGCGCTCTCCGCACAGCCTTTACAAAGGGCGGAAAGGGTGGCTTCAAAGACACACAGGCAGCTGATCTCCTCCACGGTGCTTACAAGGCCGTCATCGAGCGCTCGGGCATCGACCCCAAACTCGTTGAAGATATTGCTGTCGGTGCTGTGCTCGCTCCAGGCGGTGGCGCGACCGAGTTCCGTGCTGCTGCTCTTGCTGCCGGCTTCCCTACCACAACCGCCGTCAAGAGCTTGAACAGGCAATGCTCGTCTGGTCTTCAGGCCTGCGTCGACATTGCCAACGCCATCAAGTCGGGCATGATTGAGATTGGCATCGGCGCCGGCGCAGAGAGCATGAGCACACAATACGGCCCTGGCGCCGTGACGGAGTTTTCAGAGCTCCTCGAGAACCACGAAGAGGCGGCAAACTGCAAGGTGCCCATGGGCGTGCTCTCGGAGCAGATGGCCAAAGAAAAGGGCATTGCGCGCGCAGACCAAGACGCCTTTGCCGCGTCGTCGTTCCAAAAGGCCGTCGAGGCGCAAAAGCAAGGCCTCTTTGACGAGGAAATCGCGCCCCTGACTGTCAAGTGGACAAACCCCAAGACGCAAAAGGAAGAAACCATTACCGTCAGCAAAGACGACGGCGTCAGGCAAGGCATCACGCCCGAGTCGCTGAGCAAGATCCGACCTGCCTTTGCCAAGGACGGCTCCATCCACGCCGGCAACGCGTCGCAAATCTCGGACGGCGCCGCTGCCGTGCTGCTCATGAAACGCAGCACCGCAGAGCGTCTTGGCCAAAAGATCCTCGGCAAATTCGTCCAAGCCTCCATTGTCGGCGTGCCTCCGCTCCTCATGGGCGTCGGCCCCGCGGCCGCCATCCCCGTGGTCCTCGAGAAAACCGGTCTAGCCAAGGACGACGTGGACATTTACGAAATCAACGAGGCCTTTGCCAGTCAGTGCCTCTTCTGCATCAACGAGCTCGGTCTCGACAAAAACAAAATCAACCCCAAGGGCGGCGCTATCGCCTTTGGTCACCCTCTTGGCGTCACCGGCGCGCGACAGGTTAGCACTCTCCTCACCGAACTCAGGCGCACCAAGCAGCGCATTGGCGTTACCAGCATGTGTATTGGAACCGGTATGGGTATGGCGGCTGTGTGGGTTGCCGAGTAAATGTATGTATGTTGTACATGACACATAGGGAATAAAAGTAAAGTAAAGCAATGCAATGTATATCAATAACTTGACATTATATGCTGTGTGTGTGTGTGTGCATGTATGTGTGTTTATGTTGGTTATATGTAAATGGATAGAATTAAGCCATGTACATGCCACATGCCACATGGCAAATGGCAAATGGTTTTTCTTTAATCTTTTTGTCCCTTTTCTTTTGTTTAAAAAAAAGAAGAAAAATAAAAATTCAACGTCCTTGTTGCCTCCCTTGTCTCTCTCTCTGTCTCTCTCTCTCTCTCTCTATCCCTCTCTTGCTCTCTCCCTTGAAGTATTTAAAAAAAGAAAAAGAAAAGAAAAAAAGAGACAACAAGGAACAAGGATGAATAAGGATAAACAAGATAAACAAGGTTAAACAAGGGACCGTTGTATGTACTTACATGTATCTATTTTCTTTACTAATTAGGTTTCAAGTATCTTTTTTTTAGGTTATTGATTAACTTATTCTAATGAAATTCACTTATTCTAATTTATTTATTTATGAATTAGTTGATTACGTTGTTGATTTGTTAATCAAGTCGTTGATTTTTTTTTGTTAATTTTATTATTATTACTATTACTTACTTGATTTTACAGCTGAGTACGTACATGTCGCCACACGTGAACTACAAGCAAGAAAAAGAAAAAAAAACTACCCAAGCAACCAACCAACCAACTAACCAACCAACACGATGAACAACGAGATGGATATCCTGGTCTGGTCTGGTCTGGTCATGTGTACGTATGTGTTGATTACGTTGACTTAGCTTGATGGATTTATTGATTGGTTGGTTACGTTGTTGATTGAGTTGTTGATTTTATCATTTTATCATTCATTTTTACCAAAGTAAAGTAAAGTTAAGTTAAGTAAAGTAAAGTGAGTCTACTCACTTAGACCACACGCACCAAGTACCCTACATAGCACATCTCATATGCTATGCTACATGCTACATGCTACAACAAAGTTTAATCTTAATCTAGGGCTGGTGGTAGTAGTAGTGTGTATGTACACACACACACACACACACACAAACACTAAAAAAAGAGAGAAAGTAGGAAAACAAGTATGGCAAAAACAACTAACTATGCAAAAAAAAAGAGTGTAAATGCACATGTTGTAAGAGTGAGTGAGTGAGTGAGTGAGTGAGTGAGTGAGTGAGTGAGTGAGTGAGTGAGTGAGTGAGTGAGTGAGTGAGTAAGTAAGTGTACATGTTCAGACGCCATAGCTGTGTGTAAACTTCAAACCCGTGTGTGTGTGTGTGTGTGTGTGATGAACCAAAAAAAACATGGGATTTGATAGAAGAGAAGGAAAGAATGGAAATTAATAGAGTGAGTTATACGACTCGTGTGTATCATGTATCATGTACGATTTTCTAGATTTACATTGATTTTTCTCTGGTACTCTGTCTCTCTCTCTCTCTCTGTGTGTGTGTGTAGCCATTTGTCTACTCGTATGTAGAATACTGCGTCTTTTCTTTCTTCCCCTTCCCCTTCCCCTCTTCCTTACAGATGACGACGCTGGTCCTAGGCGGTTAAACCCATGTTCTGTTCTTCGCTTATAGCGCAAGTCTCTTCCAAGCCTAGCCTAGCTTCTCACGGCGCTACCGTAGCTGCCTAACCGCGGACTGCTCTGCTACACGATTTGCGCTACGTGTTGGATGATGTATGATGTATGAAGATGTATATGCATTAGTACCACATCTTCCTCACCCCGCATCGAAATTGTATTGATACGGGAGTTCGCCATGGCTTGAATTCGTGTTTAAGCGAATCACGCTACCGGCCGTGCCGAGGGAGCTCTCACTGGAGTTCGGGAGAATGGTACTTGGACTGCGTCGCGTACGGTCGCGGACAAGGACAGAGCCAGTGTCTGATTCGGAGCGCGCGAGGGAGCGCTGCGAGGGCGTGCCGAAGATGCTGGAGGCGGCGTCGGGCTGGCGTGAGGGCGCGGTGCGCACTGTTTGCGGGGAATGCGGAGTCGAGACGCCGCTGCTTGACGTGAAGGAGCTGCTGAGAGAGGACAGGGTGGATTTGCGGTCGAGCTGCGGCGTGCGGTAGGGCATTTGCGACTGCGACGAGACGCTGGATTCCAGGCTTGATTCTGTGGGCGCGAGACTGCGTGTGTCGGATTCAAAGTCCTGCGCGCGCGCTTCTTCGATAACAACCGGATCTATTTCTGTCATGCCGTTGAGGATTTCGGCGAATACCGCCATGAGCTCGCGGAACTGTGTTTCGGTCAGGTAGGCCGTGGAGAAGCGCGCGTACTCGTATTGCGCCAGGAATTTAGGGCCGAGCGAGGGCGGAGTCAGCAGCCCGAATTCTGCGAGGCGCGAAAGGTATTCGCGTAGACCCATTGCGCGCGGCCGCTGGAGCAAAGTCACGATTCGGGCGTCTGGTAGAGGCGGTGCGTTGTCCGGGTATTGCACGCTTTCTTCAAGCGCAGGGTCGGGCGGCGCAAGCGAGACAGCCTTGGCTTCGATGAGATTGGGAAGCTCGCAGATAACACTCCAATACTGCAGGTTTGGGAGGTCGGGCGACGACGGGGAGGCCCAGCCGGGATGCGAGATATGGCCCCAAGGTGGTGACTTTGCACAGACGGGGATGATGGTCGCATCAAGCCCATGGTGCGAGTGGTGACCCTTCTTTTTGTGCGCCTTTTCCTTGTTCTTCTTGCTATCGCCAGTATTCGGACGTGAAAGTCGCCCCTTCTCCTCGTCCTCATTCTCGTCCCCATCGTCCACCTCGCCCCTAAGATCCCGTGGCCTGCTGTCCCACGCAATAACCGCACTCCTCTTGAAATGTTTCACCACCATCCTCCTCACGCCCTTGCCCACTTCTCCCTCCTCAACCGGCACATAGCTCTTGGGTATCGCGGCTAGCACAGTCCTATTCGTGTAGATGCGCGTCGAGTAGATCAACAACACAATCAGACCCGTGAGCAAGTAAACCCCGCCAATGACGAAGAGCTTCTGGATCTCGCGGGCCTTGATCGCCTGGTATATCGTGTCGCCGGGCGTGACGGCGAGGAACAGGAGCAGGATGATGAGAAGCGCGGTATATGTGGTCGAGTACCAGATGCGGAAGAGAGGAATGCGCATGACTGCGGCTGCGACGGAAAGGGAGGCCGGATCAGTAGGCCCGAAGAAAGGTATACATGGGTATGGTAATAATTACAAATTAGAGTTACGGGAGAAGCGGTGGCTACATGGCTGCGCGGTGAGCAAACGGTAAAGCTCTCGCATCTCAACATTGTTGATGGAAAGGAGGAAAGCGCCAAGCTACTGACGCACATGCTGCATGCAGACCCGCACGACCCACGAGTTCCCTCGTTTCCCACAATCCCACTGCTCGCGGTGCAAGACTGGAAAATTCCTCGTAGAGCTGCACTAGCAGTGCAAAAATATTTTACAGTCTCGTCATGTGAATTTTCGTTTCTTTTTCCTCTATATTTTCCGCGCCCCTCGTTCCCTGCCCTCCCAAACACCACACCAACCTGACATACAGCCATCACAGCTCTAGCGCCTCATCGCCCTATGAAAACCATCGTTAAATGATGCAATCATCGCACACTAGAATTCGGGCTGGGGGGCGTGCATGTTTCGAAGTCGGCGATCGTTAAACCTTACTTGTTCTCAGGTAGGTCTGCCCCGAAAACCCACCTGACACACGCAACGATGCAAAGCGCCTGGACGAGAGGCAGCTAGTACCTGACCCATCGAAACATGAATTGTTACAGGCGCCCACCGCCTTGGTGGTTTATGTCTGCATTCTGTCCTCGAACTTCATTTCACCTTTTACAGCCTCTTGATCCCTATGCATACCCGCAAAGGCTCCCTCAGTTTGAGCCCCTGGCCCTCCAGGGCACGAACTGGCACAAGATGGACAGGACTGTTCATCTTCATCGTCATCTTCATCCTGCTTCTCCACCGGCCCAAAGGCCCTCTTTGGTTTCTCCCTTCCCTTCAGTCCACGCATTCTTGTTCCGTTAAGCTCTCCTATCCTGCCGTAGTAACCTCTTCCGACGCCAGGTTTGATTGGAGAACCAGCATCCAACAGCATCCAGTAGGCCGCCTCGCACAGCTACCAATTTGGACGCGCGAGGGTCTTCCAAGAATACAGTATGACTTCAGTCTACACACGCCCTCGTACCAGGAGACGGCAGTGCGCAAGGGTCGTCAAGCAGCCGTAAAAGCGACATTCAAACGGCATTGGAATGCACACAAAACGGGCTCACTAAACGACAGAACACCGCAGCCATCGGTAGACCGGAGCATCGTGCTCGCAGAAACCCTCGAGACCTTCCGCATCATGGGACTGCGGAAAGAATTCGAAGAAGCCATCACAGTCATCACAGGGACGGATTTTGCCCCTGACGAACGAGTAACCAGTTTATTGCAAACCACGCAACTACTCTCCGCTCTACTCTCCGCATATGACATCACCACGTGTAAAGATGCCCGTCTTCTGAGCAAAGCCATGGAAGTGGGCGACATGCTCTACACCTTTTTCGACACTCCAAACCGTCTCCCGGTCACGCGGTGGAACGCAACGAAAGCTGCAAACGGCGAAGAACAACAAGTATCGCAGCATGCCACACTGGCAGATCTCACATCATACAGTCTCGCATTTACCAGGCTGTCTCAGCTCACAAGAGACATGCGGTTCTACGACGCCGTAGCCCGCACTATCACCATCCTCGCATCACAGCAAAGCCGAACCAGAATACCCGGTCTCTGGCCTGCCGACATCAACCTCCAAAACCTCGACCTGACATCCAGCAACACCTTCAACCTCCACACGACATCACACTCTGCGTACGCACACTCCGCACTCATGACCCGTTTTCTTGGCACCTCGTCCGCCGCATCGCCCTACACGACTGTCTCAACAAACGCCCTCGACGCCACCATCCGGCACCTCCTCTTCCGACCCATAACGCCCACCAACGCCTCAATACTCATGGCCAGCACCGCATACACGACCCCCAAAGGCCACATTACACGTACACACACAATCGACGCGTCATCGTGCGCTCTCGGCAGCACCCTCGCCCTCTCAGCCGCACTCACTCACAACGACACGCACCTCGCTTATGCGCGTCTTGTCACAGAAGGCTGCATATGGACGTCTCTCCACGCGCCTCCGTCTCCTCTGGGCCACATCAACGCGATGCCAGAGAGCTTCTCGATGCTCGCCTGCTCGTCGGCGGCCCTGAAGAACAGCGCCCAAAACTGCACGTTTGAGCCTGCTGTTTGGCCCACCCAAGTGTATCCGGGCTTCGAGAAGGTGTGGGACGCCAAGCGGACGACTGTCAGGCCAGAAATGGTCATGAGTTTGTTCGCTCTGTACCGCGTCACGGGAGAGGAGAGGTGGAGAGACGTGGCGTGGGAAATGTGGACGAGCGTTGAACGTGTTGTGGCGGCGAGGCTGGAGCAGTTGCGGGACGAGGAAGAGTTGAGGATGACGACACAGACGCTCAAGTTCTTCTACCTGCTCTTCGGCGACCCAGCCATGTTCAGTCTCGACGAGTGGGTCTTTGGAAGCGACGGGCATGCGTTGTGGGCAGGCATGTCTTGACATGTCACGATACACACGGCACGACAAGCAAACATTATCATATCGTCATGACATTACTGCCTAAGTTGTCTCAAGGCATAGGGTCATGTACACATGTACGATGGATATGGATAATCCAATCCACCAACAAGAAGCCCTGGCGTCATATCGTCAGCCAAAGGGGGCCTCCCCGTGCGAACTTTTACGGTCGCACTCATCAACGCGTCCCCGCGTCTCATCGTCCATCCAATAAAACAATCTCGGTATCGTCCTTCCACACGCCTCCCCCCGCCGACATAGTCGTACCCCGTCAAGAAAATGAGAAGAGAGAAAAAAAGCCCTGGGGACAGCCGTTACGAAAGTCCAAGGCAGCCCATATACAGATGTCTAATCGTGTCTGGGGATATATGTTGTGAGTTTTTGAAGAGTTTGAGTAAGGAAAAAGCGCCCACCTTTAACACCGTGCAATGCCGCAAGTAAAAAATGACAATGTAGAAGAAAAGACTCAAGTCACGGCCTTGGCACCTGGTTGAGAGAGGTGGGCTGCCAAGGGTCACTGAGACGGAATTTGAGAATGCAAGGTGGCTCAAGACTTGCGGAAATCCGACAAGACGGGGTAGATGAGCTCAAAGGCCTGGTAGATTTCCTCACGGACCTTGGCACCAGTGAGGACAATCTTGCCAGAGACGAAAATCAAGAGAACGATCCTAGGCTTCATCATGCGGTAGATGAGACCAGGGAACAGTTCAGGCTCGTAGGACGAGAAAGTGTGGTGGCGAGAGGCCAGACCCTCGAGGCGGATGGGGAAGCGGATATCGCAAGAGCCGACAATGTTCTGGATCTTGAAGTCCTGTCATCGTGTTAGCATTGTGCTGCAGATGCTCGACGCGATGCGACATACGGTGAACTTTGCACTGAACCCCAGCTTCTGGATGATCCGCGCATATTTGCGGGAAGCAAGGCGGCTGTCGTCTTCAGACTTGGCACCAGTCACAACCATCTTCCCACTCGCAAAGACCAGGGCCGTTGTCTTTGGCTCACGAATACGCATGATAACGGCAGCAAAACGCTTGGGGTTGTACTCGGCGTTGCGGGCGTGCAGAGCAATGGTCTTGAGGTCGAGGCGAGCGGAGAGGTTGACGGTGGCGACAATGTTCTGGAGAGTAGGCACGATACCAGAGGGCACTTGGCCGTTCTGGGTATCGGGAGTAGCCGCCGGGGTAGCAACACCGTTCGCGTTGTCAGCAACCTGTTGAGTGTTTTGCTCAGTCGAGGGTGCAGTCATGTCCAAGTTTGCGCCTTGAGGGTACGAGAGAGAGCCGGGAGCCACGAACTGCGAGCAGAGGTTAGAAGCGTGCGGACAATGGGAGGAGACATCACGAGAGAGGCTTACCGTCTGAGCCTGGGCGGCGGTGGACGGATGAGAGGTGAGAGAGTTTGGATCCATGATGAGATTATTGATTGGATTTGGAGCGATAGACGCTAGTGGAGATATAGGTATCTTGACAGACTGCGCAGGTCAGAAGTAGTTCTTTGCGACGGCAGCGACGGTCAAGGCGAGCGGACTACGAGATCGCAAGGGCAGCGCGAGGTCGGTCGACGCCCAGGGAGAGTGGGACAGCCTGAGGGTGTGTGTGTGTTTGTGTGGGCTAGGTACCGGAGGCAGGAGAGCTACAAGCGAATGTGTCCCTCGCGAACGTCGACAAGAGTCTCGTTGGGCGGTAGCGGTCGCAGAGCAGACGGCCGGGTTAGTAGAGAGATTAAGAGACCAAAAGCGTAGCCAGCAAGCCTTTGGCGGGGTAAGTCGTTGGGCGCGACTGGGGGGTGCTGAGGCTGCGCGCACGGCAGGGCAGGGGCTATGGCAAGCTGAATAGAGCTAGCGCCGATCGCAGTCGCCTAGGGCCTCTGAGAGAGTGGAAGTGCGGAATGGAGCACACAGAGGCTTGGGAGTCGCAGTATTAGAGGGCGCGCAGTGGAAACAGGGTTTGGTTTCGAGCTGCGGCGACGGCGGGCGGGAAGGTTGACGTGTTGCGACTCTGGCGGCAGGGCGGAAATCTCGTGCAAAAGTTGGGGGGAGGCCGAGAACTTATAGTTGCAGGCGGCTACGTGCCAAGGCCCTAGCGCGGCGCTAGGCGGCAGGGATGGGGCGGCGATTGGTGGGGCTTAGCTTCACGTTTTCGGTAGCGAGAAGATTCTGCAGTGAGTAAAAGGGGCCTCGCACCATCATGCGCTGGTTGTTGCCTCCTTCACCCTCCGCCCAGCTTCCACCGCGCCGCCCCCCAGCGCATGCCCTCGCCCTCGCCCTCGCCCTCGCCGTGTCCGGAGCCCGTCCGTCGCAGTGCCGTGCCGTGCATTGTTCGCGCCCGCCGCGTCCGCCGTGTCGCCGCGTGCCGTCGACGAGGCTGCGTCTTGTGCGTTCCGCCGCCGCTGCTGCTGCTGCCCTGATGATGATGATCGCAGCTGCTGCTGCCTTACCTCACGACCAGCGATGACGACGCACTGACCCGGATTGAGCCAAGGCCCCATTCCAGTCCGTCCACTCGACCCCATCGCCTCACTTGCCGCACCATGGCCGCCTTCCAACGGCGCAACGCGAAAGATTTTTTTTCCTTTTTCCCTTTTCTCGTTCCACCGCAACTCACAGCCTCGCCGCTCCCACTCCCACTCCCACTCCTGCTGGCTGCACAACCCCCTCTGGCCTGCGCAATCCGCTCACCACCCTTGCCACTGGTGCGACAACCTGCGCTTCCCCTGCCTGTCTGGGCGTGCCACCCCGGCCGGCAGCACACAGTCGACGACGATACATGCATCCTCGCTGCGACAAGGAGAGCAACATCCCGATTTATAGGCGATGGAGCTGATGCGACAGCGCCAACATGCGGGGTGGGTTGCAGAGGCCTTGGTGCTGGGCTGCTTGCAGCCTGCTGCGTGCGCGCGCTGCTGGGGTGGCATGCATCTTCGCCTATGACTCACGGCCGCGCTGACCGGAAACAAAGGCTCGCTTGGCTTGGATGACGCCGGTGAAGATTTCCGCTGCTGTCTGCATTGAAGGTGAGCACTCTGTCTCTTGATCGACTGACCTACTGGACCAAAAACACGGCTCGACGGAAATACAGCAGCCCTTCGCCATTCGCCACACACTTGCGTCTATTCACCAAATTCTCAATCAAAGGTGCAGAATTTTTAGAAATTGAGGTATTTGTTGTGATGCTAAGATATATATACTGCACAATCCGTGGTGTTGCACCCAATTAATTCTGCGCTATTTTAATAGGGGTATTTTTTTCATCCTAGTACTCTAGTCTCCCAAATCTCTGCTACACCATGCTGCTTACCTAGGCGCCGCCCAATCTGATATCAATATCGCTCATGCTGGTGCATACTAGTGCTGGTGCTGGCGCTGGCGTTGGTTCGGGCTGCCGATATTCCTTATGTTGGAAGCAGGCGAGGCAGCAAACCCGACATGCAATTGTCAGCAATACTCTGCGTGACCATGCCATGGTAGATTTGAAATTTTCGCCATGTCAAACACGCAGTTTGAGAAGCCAAGCACTTCTGGCGCATGCCATGTCAGACCCACCGCCATGCTATTCACAACGGCTGCCTGGGATTTGTTACTCGCAGCGTCCCTGCATTGTTTCGCTATGACGTCGTAGTAATAGACACGGTGTAATAAGATAATGGACACGGTTACCTGACGATACTCGACGCTAAGCCACAGACAGGGGACGCTGCCGGCGGAACCGCCACACGCTCTGCTTTTTCTTGGCGCACAGCCACACCCACTAGGTCTGTGTGGCGCTTTTCCCCACACCCACGACGCGGACCAACACCATCGCAACGTGCATGAGCGCCATCTTGCCCATTCCAACCCAGCAAATCCAATACACTCAAGTTCTCCGTCAAACCCCTTGCAGCCATAACGCTCTTCCATGCTAGCCCATCTTGGCCCGCTCCATCGCGTTCTCAAGTTGCTCGGCACCCCTCCCAACCAAGATCCAACCCTCAACCACACTCTCCCGCACGTATCCATGGTTTGCGCGATGGATAGAGTTTCTCGGCGCCCTCCGCTCCACCGGCTGGCCCACCACCACTGCATGTCCCCTTGATGCATGTCGTAATCCCCTGGCCTGCTGCTCACCACCGGCATGCTTATCCCGTTTCGGAGCACCAAACAGCACGTCCCTGCACATGGGACACGTATTTTTCTCCTGCACCCACGTCTCCAGACAGTCGTAGCAGAAGCAGTGTCCGCACCGCTTAATCCGCATCATGCAGTTCCACGGCGACGACTCGGCGCGCGGCGTCAGCGTCTTGCTGCCTCCCGCGTGCCCGCGCAACACGAAATTCCGAGTTGCGTTCCGCGTGTTGCGGAGCTGCGCGCAGAGATACCAGAACGTGCTCTTTTTGGCAATTGTCTCGTGGCAGATGCAACACGGTGTGTCGTCGGTCGTGTGGCGCTCCGCGCCTTTTCGCAGGAAACTGGTTCGTGATTTGAGGCCCATTTCGTGGAGTAGCTGGTGCAGTCTCGTGCGCGTGTAGTAGTAAGGGAGAGCGAGGACGTCGGAGAGGGTGAAGTACAGCATTTGTGAAAGAAGAAGTAGAAGAAGAGAGAGAGAGAAAAAATAATATAGATCCAAGCTGAAAATAGTGGTGGTGGTGACGCAGGAAGAAGAAAAACTCCCCTTTTCAGCACGCTGCAGACCAGAAACACATATGTATGTATGTATTCCGGGCTAGAAGGGGGGGAGCGCTCAGCTTCTCCGGCTTCGCACAAAGAAGGTGAGGTTTGGGTGTTCAACAGCAAAGAGAAGAAGACGAAGAAAAAAAGAATCAGAGCTTAGAAAGAAAGAGAATTGAAAAAAAAATAATACGTTTACCAACCAATATCCATACTTGCAATTACCCTGCGACCCAGCCCTTTTTTTTCCTTCTTTTCTTGTTGCTTTCCCGGTTCGGTACCTGCGCGAGTTCTACGGCGCACAGAAAGGGTACCCACCCCAGGAATTACACTTGCTATGGACCCCGTTGTCCGCTGAAAAAAATCCCCCGGAGCGAGGCCCGAGACGTGTGGGGATGCGGGCATGTCTGGATCGCGGGCTGCTCTCGATCGTTCAGAGCTGACGCTATTTGGGGGGGATTCGGTTGGTCCCCGGATAGGTTGTGTGGTTGCCCAATCATGGTACTTGTGTGTTGTGTCGTGTCGTGTTCTGGCCCTTGATGTGTGTGTGCCCTGGAGTCGATGCGATGATCATTCTTAGCTGTTGTCGTTACGTTTTTTTTGTGGGGGGGAGGCGGGTTGCAGTGCTACGTACTCTGGGGAATTGGGGTGTATCTGCTTTTCTTGTTGTCATTGTTAGATAATACTTCTACATCACTGTTAGAGAAATAACCCCCTTCTATGTGCTATGGATGGTCTCGAAGCTGGCGTTGTGGATTTCATACGCTGTACGGTGTATGTTAGGAGATGGTACTGTGGTACTATGCGCTGCATGTTACAATTCATTAGTTGGTATCATTTTCTTTGTTTATTCGAGAAGTGGTCTCGACGCTACATCACGTAGTGGACTTCACACGCAGTAGCGTTCATGGTATAAGACAGCTGAGAGTTAGCATAACCTGCACTCTACATATGCTAAGTTATTATTATTCTGCTTTGTTTCATGAATGTTGGAACGTGCATAAAAGCAAGTATTACGCTATTTTGCAGTTTCTTCAATGAAAAATGGAAGAGGGTATATCTGGCGAATAATTAATCAACGAATTTGACTGAACCACATGTTGTTAAAGAGTTTGATGTAATATGTTGAGATTGAAGCCAATGTAATTGCTGTAGTACTACAAGAAAATATGCAAGAGAGGTAAAGAAGTACAAAAATGGGAAAAGGTATGTTAGAAAGCAATCTCCAGTAGAGATACTCGACCAGAGGTGTGACCCAGCGCTACGGTCCTGCCGTGTACAGCCACGTAAGTTGCTCTGTACTCAGGAGGAAGCCATAGTCTTCTCGAGCCCTGATAGTATATCCATTGCTCTCCAACAAAGATGTCAGGCAGTGGTGTTTGAGGTGGAAAGAATGGAATAGAAAGGCCTGTGGAGATGAGTCCGCGATTGGTGTATAGGAAGTCGGCGTCTTGAGAAAAAGAGAGCGTAGTAACATCAACTTCCACGGGATAATTTTTCCACAGCTTTCCTTGGTGAACATCCCATAGCTTGACGATCTTGTCTTCCGATGCCGATGCTAGAACCGTACCGTTTGGTGAAAAGGTAACCGCAACAACATCATCAGAATGGCCCTGGAGTTCCCATACTAATTGTCTCGTGTCCAAATCCCACAACCTGACTGTCTTGTCTCGCGATGTTGATGCCAGCATCTTCCCGTTTGGCGAAAAGGCTATTGCCCAAATATGTTGTGAATGGCCCCTGAACCTGTATATAATTTCACCTGTGTACACATTCCATAGTATCACAGTCCCGTCATCTGATGCCGACGCTAGCATATCGTTGTTTGGCGAAAATACCGCTGTCCTAACCCAATCCCAATGGCCGATAAGTGTCTTCTGGCACGAACCGCTTCTCACATCCCAGATCTTAACGGTATAGTCACCGGAGGCTGAGACCAATCGTGTCGAGAGGTAGGAGAAAGCTACCGAGGAGATATAGCGCTCATGGCCAACAAGCGTCTGCAGGCATGTACCGCTACTGGTATTCCAGATCTTGATAGTAAGATCGTGGGACGCCGAAGCCAGTCGCTTTGAGTCGTACGAGAAGGCCACCGCGTGAACACCATCTGAATGTCCGTTGAGAGTGTGAGATACTTGGCCAGTTTCTGTGTTCCACAATTTGACCATCCAGTCCCTTCCTATCCTATCGCCTGTTACTGATGCCAGCATTTTACCGTCTGGCGAGAAGACCATTTCTTTGACCCCGCGTGAACGTCCTTGTAATGCTTTAGGCAATCCTTCCGTGCTAGCTTCCCATATTTTGATTGTGTTATCATCTGACCCTGATGCTAACACGTTGCTGTTCGGCGAGAAGGCTACAGTACGGACATGGCCTGAATGACCTTTAAGCGTATGCACCACTGCACCCGTGTCTAACTTCCACAGCTTGACTGCATTGGTGGATATGAATCCTAGCGCCTTGTTGTCGGGTGCGAAGGCCATTGCGTTGTTGAAGAATGAATAGCCCTTGAATGTCTGCACCAATTTACCCGTTCCTGTATCCCACAACTTGACCGTCTCATCCCTTGATACCGACGCTAACAGCGTGCCGTTCGGCGATAAAGCTACCAGTCTGATTTCATGTGAATGACCTTTGGATACACTGATGATTGAACGGTCTTTCCATATCCTGATTGGCGTGTCTGTATTCATATGCCGTAATTTGAGATTCTCCCTCTTTAATACCGACGCCATGATTTCGCCATGAGACGAGACGGCCACTCTTCCTTCGCCTTCGCTCTCGACTGCGTATACCTCCACATTCTTGTCTACGTCCATTAGCCTGAACGTTCCAAAATCAGATACCAATGCTAACGCCGTGCCATCGCGCGAGAAGACCACGTCGTGGACCCTCTTTTGACCGTAGTCTCGCACTTGTTGCCTCTCTTTTGACTGCATGTCCCATAGCTCCACTGTTGTATGTTGTAGCACCAAAGCCAGCACCTTATGATCCGATGAGAAGGTTAATGCACTAGCCCAGCCTGACAAGCTGGAGAACGGCGGCTGCAATTCATCTGTGCCTACGTTCCATATCAATTCACCTGTTCCTACATTCCATAGCTTGACCGTTTTATCGTCTGACGCTGACGCTAGCACTTCGCTGTCGCATGGCGTGAAGGCTAACCTACTGGTTTTGGATGAGTGTCCCTTAAGTGTCTGCAGCGCCGCACCTGTTCCTACATCCCATAGCTTGATTGTTGCATCATCTGATCCTGAAGCTAGAACCTCACCGTTTGGTGAGAAGGCCACCACGTTGATTCCTCTAGAATGACCCTCGAGCGTTTGTAGTAGCGCACTCCAGTTGCTGTCCACGTGAGGCCGCCTCGTGATCCATCTTGGCATCTTGTCTTCGAATTGGCATTTTATTATGCTGCTATTTGGTGCAAACACCAGCCCACTGCAATACACCTGCAGTGGAGCTTGTTCAATTGCTGACCGATTGTACAGCGCAAACCGCTTCATGTCGTGTACGACTGCGTATAGCTGGGGACAGTTGCTTGTCTTTGTTCATGTTAGCGACGCGCGATACATATCGTGAAAGCAACCTACCACGATCATCGATTCTAAGGAAATAATGCTGTGAACGCCCTCAGGTACCTTCCCTATCCATCCCAACACCTCTAGCCAGTGCAGGCAATGCTCTTGGATGAATTTATGCACCTGGTCGTGGTCGCTAAGCTGGTCACCGCTCTTCGCAAGATGCTGTATCCAATAGCTGCATGCATATTGCAACTCGAGGGGAAGGTGCTGCTCTATTTTCTTAATGTCCACCTCCGCCACTAATGTGCCATGTCTTTTGACCTCGCAGATATTGAGCTTGAGAGAGTTCGACATCAGTTGTATACAGCTTTTCCACAGTAGAGAATTGGCTGACTTCTCCTCTACCCTGAACCCCTCACGACATCGGGATTCGTGGAGCAGGAAATCCCGGAACGACGGGTGGTGTAAGCGGAGTGGTAGCCTTCTGTCGCTGGGAATATCGAGGATGGCATGGAGATCCTCGAGGACACCATCAAGCTCGTCTTCCGGAACCACGTTTCCCGATCCAAACAATTGGCCGAGGGATGACACAGAAAGCGGAGAAACCAAGACCACTATAGTTCCAAGAACGTGTCTTAGCTGAGACCGAAAATCATCTTTGTATATCTCATCGACTTTCGAGACCGATGAATCGAGGACAGTGTTGTAAATCTGATCAAGCTGTCTCTCTGGACCAGAATCAGGACTGCTGTTCTGAAGAATGGTTTCCAGTCGACTCTGAACAAAGCCTCTCTTTTCATCTCTACTGATGTAGCGGCACACAGTTGCCGCCCAGATGAACAGGCCACTTGCGCGCTGGCATAGTTGCTCGATAGTATTCTCACCTGGCCAGCCTGTCGGTTGACGACTGTTCTGAGCAATTTCGCCGAGTGTTTCCTTTAGAAAAAGGCCTACGTCGTCGCCGTCATCTGCTGGCAATATCCTGTGGCGTTCTACTGATAGCTTGGAGAACTCCTGCTGAATCGCACCCTCTGGCCTACTTGTGAGCAAAAATCGCAGCCGGACCCCTGGGTACGATTGAGCACTCGCCAGCAGCTGAATAATGACCAGGATATCTTGGCGATCGTTGCACTCGTCGAGCGCTTCAACGACTACTAGAACGAATGTGGTTGGCTTGTCGTGAAGCTTTGAGAGCGGATCGTGGACAAGGCCACGCCACTGATCCCGGAGAGCTTGGTTAGCAATATCTCTTTGCTGGAGAACTGCACGAGAGACATATTGCTTTAATGCTGGTACGTTTTCTGCAAGCTGCACCGCGATAGTCGTAACAAACTGGCGTGCGTGGCCAGTATCTCCGCCGCCGCGTGAGAAGAAGAAGCTCGCCGCAAGACGCTGCTGGTCGTGGTAGTGACGCGCGACAGTTCGTGCTAACGTGGACTTTCCTGTGCCCGCTAGACCGCACAGCCAAAAGATATGACGCTCATTCAGACCTTCTACCCAACTGTGTATTCTTTCCAGGAGGTCGGTGCGTGTATTTTCGAGACAGGTAGGCTCGTGTTGCTTTGCCAACGAGTTGAAGGATGCGTCCGCAGCGCGGGGCAGTTGGCTGAGTGCGTCTTGTGTTTGTCTGTGTCTGTCAGCCATTTGTATCTGAGCTGTGCGAGTGACCATACTGAACCACATTTGTAGGTCCATGGGCAATGAATTGTCCAGCTTGTATTGCGATGTTGCTATCATCGTTGGTGAAGCTCACAGGTTGGGCAGAACTCATGGTGATCTGACAGAGCTGGAGAATTCGTATCTACGCAAATTGTTGAGAAGGAACAACTCTCACTCAAGCAAGCATTCCTCAGTAGCTAGCGCGTGTCGAGCGCCACGGAAACTGCAGGACGCGAGCCAGTTTCTGGACTTGGCTGCAAGTTCAGCTCAGCCGCAAGCTCAGCCGCAAGTTCAGCTCGCGATACACGTTGTCATCTGAAAAAATACCGTTGAGACATCGATCTATTGCCGCACTGTCTATCCAATATTTTTCTCATAGTGCTATCACATATTTCCAATAGTATGTTACCATTCTTTACTGCAACTTGGTAGGCATGCTCAGTATCCCAAGCACAATACTTTAACCACACGTTTCCCAAATATGATAGCATAGGACAAACCAGTTGCTGAATTTCCAATGTGGTCGTCGCGCCAGTAATGTTTCTGTATACAGATCTCTCAAAACCAGATCGCCATAAACATCGGTTCAGAATGATTGTATCATCTCTGTCCGCAACAAATTTGCAAAGCCAATATATTGCGCACCAAAAGTTATAAAACCAAAACACTGTTACTAAATACAAGCTGAGTCTTCTACTATCGATGTAACGGCTCTATTCGGTTCTAGCTGTTCTACATACTTCTAACCAAGTGACGCTAACTGAGAAAATGGAAATTCTGACCACCATGAATCGCCACATTTTGAGCCTGGTTTCCAATGTTGCAGTTATCGTTCCTGAAAGTAGCACCCGGATTACTCTGCTGTTAAAGGGTCAGTCACTAACACTCCCTTCATCTGTCTTCTCGACAAACTTACATCAGGCTTCATAGCGGCAGCCAAGGCAGCCTTCAAGTCCTTGTCCTGGGACTGGACAATTTCCAGTAACAACTCTAGAGACTCATTGCTGCCCTCGGACTTCGCCAGCTCGCTCACTTCGGCCTCGCATAGCTTTTGTTGTTCCTGCTGAACCGTTGGGAATAACTCTGTCAGATCGTCGACAAGGCTGACGATATCCTCCACGAGCCTGTTGAGGTATTTCTCTTCGTACAAAACCCATTTGGCTTTTTGTTTCAGCGATGTCTTTTTTTGTCGCTTGATGCAGAGACTGCGCATCTTCTCGTGCAAGGATTGGCCTGCGCTGTCCATTTCTGCCTGTACATCGAGCACGGCGAGGGAAGAGCCGTCGGATTTGTTCTTTCTCTTATACTGCTCAGATGCTTTCTGGGCTTCATCAAACAAATGGAGTATTTGTCCTAGTAATTCATCCGCCCTTTTTACATCTTCCTCCGGGAATGTTGTTTGTTGTAGTGTTTGAATAGCGCCATAATTGCCGTTCACACCTAAGGCTTCGCCCCATCGCGAAAGTCGTAGCCTCGCATTATCCAGCTTGAGCAAGCTGGTTTGGAAATTCGTACTGAAGTTGCGGCCCAGTTGAACGTACTCGAAACAGTCTACAGCGTTGCTGAAGACACCAGCAAGACCAAGGATGCCTACAGCCAAGCCAGCCGGTTCCATGATTGTAGTGAGTGTGGTGAGTGTGAATGAGTAATAGGTGAGCACGGGTTTGCTAGGGGATGCCTTTGATGGGTTTCAAAGTATGAAAAACGAGGGGTTTCGGCATTCACAGAGTACAGAAAGAATGAGGAGATGGTGGCCTTGAAATTACAAGATTACTTTTATGTTTTGCACTGCAGTAAGACATGCTCAGCTGCGGGGGTTGGTGGCTGAGTCTCGAATGCCGTCTGCCTAAAGCTGCATCTGCGGCTGAAAACAGGGGTACTCGGTGGACAAAAGAAAACCGAGACTTCACACATTAGCAAGAAGGCTAAGATATTTAAAATTTGTGCTTCTTTACATCACAGGGTAATAGGCAAACACCTCACAAAAATGAAGAGCATCTCCAACACCTCCGTAATACCGCCGCCATACTTGTATAACTAGAAGAATACTAACTCAATTGAATTCTATAAGAGATTTCAACCACTTGATAACAATAAATATCATCCCAGTAGCTATACTTACCGCCTTTACAAAGCCATCTTATTCAGGTATTTATTTTGAGTAATTCCAACGCACCAACGCAGTCGATCTCCCAACGCGACATGCATCCTGTTCACCATCACCACACGGCAAAGTTAAAAGAAAAAAACAGTCAACACTAAACCTTCAGCAATACCGCCAGCATATTTCCAAGCCCTGTTTTCTTTCCCTGGGCCCACTAAGTGGATAGGAACGTAAATTAATAAACTGCAACGAAATATCTGCTTCCTATCACACTATCCAACTGTATGTATCCTAAAACCTAGCCTGACTTGGATAGGATTGGTTTCTCTCTCTCTCTCTCTCTCTCTCTCAGAAGAAGAAGAAGAAGAAGAAGAAGAAGAAGAAGAAGAAGAAGAAGAAGAAGAAGAGAATAAACAACAGCTAACAAATCGCAAGAAATTCTCTCCTACCACCAAGCCATTCCAAACCCCCCAATTTTTTCCCAAGTCACATAGTCAATCAATCAATTAATCAATTAGTTAGTCCAGCCATACATGCACACACGCACGCACACACGCAAATAAACACACCACCCTCCAAACCACTCCTCGCCATCCCTGTTTTCTACACCGGCAATATGAATTCCCAACAGAAAAGCTGTAAAGAAAAAAAGAAAAAAAATGCGGAAAATGGGAAATCTTTAGGTATATGCGTGATATGCGTGATATAATAATTATTATTGTTATGGCTCCTAGATTCACGATCTGGCCACCCTCGAGTCACATTATTTCCTCCCCCCTTTTCTCCTTTCACCTTCTTCCCTTTCCTCCTGTTTCCTCTACCTTCTTCCCTCCACCATCCCCCACCCAGCCAACACGAAGCCAGAACGCCAATCAGGTAAACGACATGCTGTTTTTGTCCTTTAATGGGTGATAGAAAAATCAAATTAAAAACACAAGTCTATTGCGAAAACTCATGATATGTAATGTTAATGTACACCCAAGTATGCATTTGCTTTTGTATGTAACGCGCACAAACAAACAAATAAACAAACGCTGGCTTCAATTAAGAACTAAAGAAGAAGAAGAAGAAGAAGAGCAGCCCGCCTCCTTCCAGTAGTAAAGAATTTTTTTTTTAAAAAAAAATACTATTCAAATCCACCTCCAAGATCACTCAACACACTCCTCATGCCCTTGTTCCTACCGCCCTCAACCTTCTTCTTGAGCGCCTCTTTCCGCTTACTTTCCTTCTTGTCCAGCAGTTGTCTGCGCTCCGCTTCTCTGGCTTGCGCATGGATATTGCTGCGTCCGGTACCGCCTCTCCTGACGCCGGACTCCTTGGACGCAGACGCAGGTGCACCGCTACCGGAGGATCGCTCGCTGCTCACAGAGAGATTGCTAGTAGCCTGGCGGATGAGCGAGGGGACGCGGAAGCCTGGAGCCGAAGCTACGCGCTTCGAGCTGTGGAATGCTAGATTGGAATCTGCGCTTACGGTGGAGTCGTCGACGGTCGATTGCCGGCTTAGTGTCAGGCGGTCGATGATTGGTTTTCGGTGTGAAGATTGCTTGGTTGTAGGCATGGACTCATCGTCGTCTTCCTCTGCGTCTGAGAGCTGAGAATTGGGAATTACAATGCGTGGGTCTTCGATGAGCTCCGAGATGGAGTGCTTGACATCGTCGGCTGTGAGGGGCTTGCGGCTCAATGTGTCGGAGGCGGCTGTGCGGCGCATGTGTGGAGGCGGGCGGTTCTCTTTTTGTGAGCTCTCTGATTTACGTTTCAGCGGAATGTTTGTTGAGGTAGCGAGGCTTTGTGAGTCTGGAATGGCAATGTCGTCGTCCGGGGTTTGTGGTTGGGATGGAGACTGCGAAGAGTCTACTTCCGTTTCATTCTCAGGCATGTTGAGGTAGTCGTATTCGCCCTCGTCGGCAAAGTCGGCCAGTGTGTTGAAGAACGCCTTCTTCTTTGCGTCGTCAGCCAGAGCCTTGACCTTCTGGTCTTGCAGCAACGCATTCGTCTGCTTTTGGAATTCCGCTCGCTTCCTGCGCTGGCGCATCTCAGCCTCGTCTTCAGAGTCTGACATGTCGAAGCCATCATAGCCGCCAGCATGCTTGCGGAGACCACCCTTGCTTTGCATCTTCTTGTAAAGGTCGGCAATCTGCTTCTCGTCGTCTTTCTTCGTTTTGTCACTGCGTCGTGTCAGTTTTGCGACCGAGGAACCATGAACAAGGCTGCACTTACGCATAGAAAGCAGCGATTTGGCGTTCGTCGACCTTGACATCGTTGTGATCAATCATGGCCTTGAGCTCTTCATCCTCCTCTCCCTCTTCATCATCACTGGCTCCTCCAAGTCCAGCGTACTCATCCTCAGACTCCTCAGCCTGCTCCATGACAGCCTCCCTTGCCAAGCTGTTCTTCTTGTCGAACTCTTCGGCGGCTCTCGCTTTCTTGGCTGCCTCCTGCATTCTTCTGAAGGCATCTTTGCTTGGCTTGGGCGGACGCTGAATATCGTCTTCGCTCTCTTCCTCTTCATTATTGACCAAGTCTTCATCAGCATCTGAAAGCTCGACAGTCGCCTCTCGTCGTCCACGCTGAAGCTTGCCCTTCCTTTGTTTGATTGGAGATTCAGCAACAGTCATCATGACAGTGTCCACTGTAGATGGTGGCGGCGCAAGACCCACTGGTGAGCGAGAAAAGGAAAACCCAGCGTCCTGGGTTGGTTCAAAATCTTCGACTTGTGTCTGTGCAAGGTCGGGCGAAGTCTTGACCACCTGGCTGATATCCAAGTTGAGCTGGGATTCGTGGCCAGTCTGTGATCCCTTTTGTGGTGACATCAAAGATTGGCTATTGGGAACGATGAAGTCTGATGCCTGGCTAAAATTTGCGCCAGGTTGGGTTTCGGGTAGGTTCCGTAAAAAGTCGAGAGAATTTTGCTCGGGGTCAAGAGCAGCAGCAGGCGGCTGAGACTCGGATTCAAGGTCCGCCATGGTGCCAGCGAACATTTGGGTAAGGCCTACATCGGTGTTGGCCTTACCGAAGCCGAAAGCTGCCATGGCATCGTTCTGAGTGGTTGGCTGGGTCGGTGTGGCATTCTTGACTGTTTCAGTGTCGCTCTCATCGTCGTCAACGACTCTATTGCGGGCTCTGATGACAGTCTGCCTTCGAACAGGAACACTGCCATCGTCGTCTTCCATATTTGCATCTTGGTCATGTGCTGCTTGCTTCATCTCTGGCTTGTCCTCGTCAGTCATATCGTCAACGAGGCCGTCGGTATTTTCGGCTCGGTTGCCTTCGTTATCATCAGAATGCTCAACCTCTTCATCCTCTGAACCAGAGAGCTCGACCTCTACTTCTTCCTCTTCGTTCTCGTCATCGTCCTCACCTGCGTCCTCTTCTCCACTTCCAATGTAGTCGTCATCTTCCTCATCACTGGATGGCAGGTTATCTATCGTTTCACCATTCTTCTTGGCCTCCTTTCTTTCCATTTTAGCAAGCTCAAGGTCCTCTTGTCTCTGTTTCTCAAGCAGTGCCACCATGTCATCAATCTCGACTTGGCGCTTTTCCCTCTCCTCCTCGGTCTCAGGGTTATGACCTCGTCGGATGAGCTCAGCAATCCTCTCTTCTCGGGCTTTTGCAGTCTGCTCACGAGCCTTTTGCGCCAGCAGCATCTCCATCTCGCCACGAGTGACAGACTTCTGGCCTTTCTTGACTTTTGGAGGAGATTTTGTCAACTGGGCAAGGGCACGCAGACGCACGAGTGAAGCTGCTTCGTGCTGCTTCTTCGTCGGGAGTCGGTCGAAGACTGGAAATCTGCTCTTTGGCTTTTCCGCCGAAAGGCCATCATCCGAATCAGAGAGTTCCACCATGTCATGATTTGGAGCCTTGCTTGTCTGTACTGAGGCATTTTGTACGGTCACTGTTCCTGACTGTTTCATCCAAGGGTGCTCTGGTAGGTGTTGGAACTCGGGCGCTCTTCCTTTGCCCTTGTCGGACTTGACGGGCTCTGGGGAGAGAATGTCGTTCTGCGTGTCTGATGCTGGCACAGGTGGTTGCTGAATATTTGGAATAGCTTGTTGTTCGGAAGCACCGTTTTGTTGTTGTGGGCTTGTCGGTGGAGTGTTTTGCACTTGGTTCACTTCTGCATCAGAAGAAGCCAACGCTGAACTGGGTTCGGGGGTTGGCAGAACTTGGGCATCAGCATTTGGTGCTTGGAAGTTGAACTTCTTAAACAGATCCTGTGTAGTGAAGCGTTTCTTCGTCTTTGCTTGGTGCGTGAGCTGCATATTGCGACTGATACGCTGCTGGTCGCGGGCCATGGCCTCGATGGCTTTCTTGCCCGCTCTTCGAGTCGGCTTGGCCTGTTGGGTAAGCCGCCTGCCGCTCTCGCCATCTGTGTCGCTACCAGAGCCGGCATCTGCTTGCCGCCGCGCGGCCTTGTTGGGCTTTGTTTGTTGTGTTTCTTGCTCCTGCTGTTTCGCCAATCGCTCCTCCCGGATGCGCCGTACTCGCTCTTGCAAATCAGTGTTTTGTGTGGGCTGCGATGCTTCTGAATCGGAGCCGGCATCCAATGGTGGTCGGGACTTGTTCTTGCTTGGTGAAGGGTCTGGCGTGACAAATAGACCTGGTGATGGTGGGCTTGTAGTCCTGCTCCTCTGCGCGACTGATTTGCGGACTTTGGTTCGAACAGGCATTGCGTCTTCATCCTCGCTACTTTCAATGGTAGCAACGACAGATGTGTGGTCTGATGCTTGTTGTGGTGCTGGCTCGGCTGCTTTTGAGGTCTTGGCTGCAGCCAGTCGTTTCTTCATGAGTTCGTATGCATCTTCTCCATCGCTCTCGTCATGGTCGTTGGGTTGTGTTATGTCGAGCTGTGGCCGTGTCGTCGTGAGGGGTTTTGGTATAGTGGTGAGAGTGGATGACTCGTTTTCGGATGCTGAGCTTCCGTCATCAGACTCGGGCTCGCTCTCCGAAGATTCTGGTGCGGGTTTCCGTAATGCTGCGAGAAGTTTTGGTCGGGGCTTCGCGGACGCGTCCGGTGCGCGTGGTGGTGAGCATGACATGGCTGCTGAGGGTTGTTGCCTTGAATCTATGCTGACGGGTAGGTAAGATGGACCCAAGCCGGTGTGATTCAATGCGGGGTTGCAGTTGGCGGGCTGTGTTCTGGAAGGCGTGCTTGACCGCGAAGAGGATTGCAAAAGCCGGTGTCGGCAAAGCGCACAATCAGGGTGTACAGCCAATGTGTGGTTTTGCTTGTGGTGGGAATCACGAAATGTACAACAACAACAACAACAGACGAATGAGAATTGCCCAGTGCCTGGTATGTTGAATTGCGTATACACACGGCGGGGGAAGTGGGCGTGGATGGAGAAAGCTTGGACAAGACGCGTGATTGCCATGGTCGCGTCGCGCGTCGCGTGTCGCGACTCGCGCCTGTCCGCATGTGGGTGGTAAGTGGGGCTAGGCCTGTTTGGGCGGGCGGCAGGCAACCACTCAACACCATTTTGTGCTGGCGGGGCTGTCGCTTGCACAAATCATGTCCACGACGGGCATTATTGCAAGCATGGCATGGCATATTGCCTTTGCGTGTCTTAGCCGGGCCGTTTTATGCTTGTTCCTTTTTCTTTTTGCCTCGCTTTGGCGCAGGTGCAGCAAGTTTATGGCAGCATGGCTTTTTCTGCCCGATGTTCCTGCCGTTTCTGCGCCATACGAGGCTCGGCTGGCTCACGACTATGACTAGGCATGACACACGGATGCCGATGGTGGCATGTTTGGCACCAGCATAGCAGAGGTGGGTGTGGTGGCAGGCTTTGTCGACGGAGATGGGATGCTTGGCTCACCCTGCTCGATCCTGACGGCTTTGTTTTAGCCATTTACCCAAGATTTGAATCGCTGAGGGAGCTGTGGCTGGCCATGGGCAGCAGCAGGCAATGGATGATGCAGCAGGCTGGCAATTGGACACGGCAAGGCGGCTCAGCACCGCGCCTGATTCTGTCGCCAGGAAGGAATGCAGGCGGGCTGCCTGGGGCGCTCGGCCATGCAGGCCAGCAGCAGCAACAGCAACAGCATGAATGCATGATGCAATCTCTGGACCAGCCGACTGTCGGCGCCTGAGATCGATCCCCCAAGTGCCGATGCGAGCGTGGATGTTCCATGAAACAAGAGGGTTCTTTGGCAGGCTCGGGCACTGTGCGCCGTACGCGGCGGGCCACATGGGCATGCACGAGGGCTACGACGGCGGCGCGCCGGGGGACGTGGTGGGTGGGAGCAAGGCGTGCGCATAACGTCTGACACTTGGAGCCCGGCGCGGGAGCGTTGCGCCGCGCATATACAATGCTGCGCCGCAGAACTTCCGCATGGTCGGCTCACGTCTACACACGCGGTGGACGAGGGGCCGTCGGTCTTGTTGGCTGCAGGCGCGTTTCGACTCATGCAGAAGGCTGGTCCAAGCAGACCCGCCGTGGTTGTTTTACAGACGTCTTAGCTGTTGCGACGGGACCCGTGTCGCTGGCCAAAAATAGCAGCGCAGCGCCCTTTTTGGGGGGGGGGCAGTACCCCAGAAAGACGGTTGCTAGCCAGGCCGATCGTGCAAGGAAGGGTGGGGAGTTGAGAGAGGGCTCGCGGCGGGCATGCGCAATGATTCGACCTTGTGCGGGATCTGCACAAGTCCTGGCCTTATCTCCCACATGACGACAGACGCGCGCACAGCAGCCAGCAGCCAGCCGCCAGCCGCCAGCCGCCAGCCGCCAGCCCACCACCACCACCACCACCACGACGGGCAGGCAGCCAGCCAGCCAGCGAGCGAGCGAGGAGCAGACGGGCAGCAGACGGACGATGCGATGCGATGCGACGCGACGCGGTGCGATGCGATGCCGGCACGTGACCCGCGGCGAACAAGTGCCGATCCGGACGCTGACGCTGACGCTCGCACTGGCGCTGGCGCTGGCACTGGCACCGGCGCCGGCGCTGGCGCTGACGCTGAACGCGATGTGCTGCCGCAGCGGCCAGAACCGCTCCCCATCGCGGCCGACGGCCACCCTCGCCCTCTCTCCCTCTCTCTCTCTCTCTCTCACTCGGTGCTGCTGCGGCAGAGCAGCCCTGCGAGTCGCCGTATTCGTTCAGCACCGCCAGTCGGCCGCCGGCCAGCCTCTCCTGACTATCATCCGAACCTCGTACACGGCGCTGCACTGCCCTGTGACGCTCTCGGTGACGCTGCTCAAGGGCGTGGAGCTCTGCAGGCTGCGGCGCGGTCGCTTGAAGGAACTGCTCTGTTGGGGGGAGGTGAACTGGTAGAGTTGAGCGTCGTCGGCCTCCATGTTATCCAAGTTTGCGCGCAGAAGCCAGTATCATGCCGGAGATTTGGGGTTCACGGGCCGTGTGGTGGGCGGGAAGAGCAGTGGTGATAGTGTGGAAAGGGAGGCGAGGCGAGGCAGGCGAGTGCGCGCGAAATGGAAGCGTTCGAGAAGCTTTTGACAATATACCAACGGGTATAAGCTTGGATGCTAGGCCGTCAGGAAGACATTGATCGTCCAATTTCCCGGGCGGAGACGGATGGCTCTTGTTTAGAAGAGCAAGATCCGTGGCCTGTTTCACGGGTTTCAAGAAGACACTAGGGAGACTGCCTTGGCACATGCAGGCACACCTTTGCCATGAGAGCCGCCCGCGCGCGGCCCATGGGCCCTCTGCGGCGCGGCAAATGGCCTGCAGTCGTCGTCGTCGTCGTCGCGCGCGGCGGCACAGGCACAGGCGCAGGCACAGGCACCGGCACCAGCTGTTGAAGCTGACCAGCTCGGCGTCGCGGTACAGGTCGTGGCAGCCGTCGAGGGCGACGCGTCAAGCGCCCGATGGTCCTAAAGGGAGATCGTCGTGGCGGCGCTGCAGGGACCCCAGCGCTGCGAGCCTAGGGCAGCATGCTCAGGGGTAACTTAGCACGCAACGTGAAACGCCCATCTGCTCGCCATCTGAGCGGTCCTGTCCCCGACAACCCTGCCTGCGCTCGACAAGGCGTAGAGAGCGTCTGGAGCCGTCGCTTGCACCAGGCATGACCCGGCCGCACCTCACCCCACCGCCACCGATCCATTGTGCTGTAAGAGAAGTGCATACTCGGGCATTGGCCCGAGGCGCGTCTCAGCGTGTGCGCACATGGCCCGCCGCCATGCTGCTGCTGCTGCTGCTGCCGCCGCCGTCCTTTGCGAGCCCGGCCGGGGCGCGCCAGGACAGCCAGCCAGCCAGCCAGCCAGCCAGCCAGACGGACAGGCAGGACAGGCAGGACAGGCGCGGGCCGGGCAGCGCAGGGCTTCGTCGCCCCGTCACTCGGGCCACAGCCAATTCGCCCCCCAGCTCTTTGATCACATTAATGCCCTCAAGCACCTCGATGACCAGCAGATATTGCAGCTCCTGTCGGTTGCGCGCAATGGAGGTGAGTCGACTTGCTTGCATCCATGCTGTTGCTGCTGCTGCTGCTGCTGCTGCTGCCGCCGCCGCCGCCGCCGCCTTGCTTTACTCTACTCACGCGTCTTGCAGGCCGTTCCGACAGATCGTCCATGTCGACCGTTGGAAGCCGTGCGTCTTCGTATCTGAGCGTACCCTCTAGCAGAGTCCCCAGCATGCTCTCGGATCCACGCCTATCCATCGCATCCACCGACTCGTCTTTTACCCACTATAGCGGCGCCTCTTCGCGCCTGTCGACCGCCTCCTCTCGCCTTTCGACCATCTCCACCACCTCGACCCCCGCCCCCAAGAACTTTGCCTGCACCTTCTGCGACAAGGCGCTCAAGTCCAAGCCCTACTGGAAGTCCCACGAAGAGGAGTTTCACGAGCAGAGACTCACATGGCGCTGCCCGGATTGCGAGCAAATCTTCCACGCCGGAAAGCGTTTCCGCGAGCACCACACCAAGTTGCATGTATGTCGAGTAGGCGAGCGCACCAAACTACCCAGGCTAACGTTCAACAGGGCTGTGAGCATTGCAAGCAACCGAGAGAGAGTGGCCAGCCAACGAGCAGAAAAGCGTCGCCATGCGTCAAAAAGTATGAAATCGTTATGCACGACAAGGACGCTTGGGGATGTGGCTTCTGCGCTGCTCTTCTCACCACCTGGGAAGAGCGATGCGAGCACATTGCGCTGCATTTCGAAGAGAAGGGATCCTCCAAATGGAACTTTACGAATGTGGTCCTGGGTCTGCTCAAGCAGCCAGAGGTGTCCAACGCATGGAACCAGATGATGACGGATCGCTATGGAGACGAACAGAATTGGCCCTCATTGTCATGGGAGTCCAAGAAGTGCAACCGCTTGCGATACAAGCTCGAAACCAAATGGGATACCCGCGTATTCGACGTGGAGAAGTTGGTGCAGGACACCTTCGATTTGGCCGAGATTGACGCCAAAGACAACGAATCATCCAACGAAGGCACTCCAGACATCTCGGAGCCCAACGACAACAGCCAGGGCGAAATGGTTGAATTCAAGCTGGAGGCTTCAGATTTGGGCTCCGACTTTGGAACCGGCACCAAGCTCGAGAGTTCACATGGACTTGGCCAAGAGCATATGATGATGGACATTGACCCAGTAGAGCCCGCGCAGCCGATGCAACATCAAGAAATGCAGCAATCACAGTGGCCTGTTAGTACCGACATGTCTCACAACAGTATGAGCACCGCGACTGGCATGGATGGTTTCAATGCATTCGACACTAGCATGACGTCGATGCCAACCGACTTTTCCCAGCCCATGGCCCAGAGTTTCCAGGCACAACCACAAGGCTGGCCGAATCCCGGCTTTTCGTCGACGCCCGACCTTCTCACGTACCAGCAATCAGGCGCATACATGGACTTTCAGCAGCCCAAGGAGATTGTTTCTGTGCCAACTTCGCAGTACTCCAACTTTGCACACTATCCACGGCAAAGCCTCCCGCCAAACTTTCTGCAGCAGCAACAGCAACAGCAGCAATCGCCTAGTACGCCGCCATCATCGCGCCGTTATGTTCCACGCTTGATCAACATCTCCAACAACTCGAGCCACCGAGGTGTCCAGATGGACCAGCCACCCCCACCACCACCCAAGGATGAACACCAAAACCGTTTCTCGCGGCTGATTATGAGGCGCCGTCCAAGCAACATTTCGCAACATACCATGGCATCCCAATCCCAACGCGATATGGGCGGGACATGGGGTGATGAACTCAACTGGGGTTAACCCTAGGATATCATGCCAGTATGCTTGTACAAGACTTTTTCTCGTCAGACTTGCCAGACCGGCTGGCCCGGCACCTGCACACAGCCCACCTCTAGAAACAGCAAAACCGACAAAAACCACATACATCACCGCAAACAAGGTGACTCCGAACCTCGCCCCGACAATATCGCAGCGAGCTACACGTCCCCACAACGGAGCAAACCCCGACCCTGCGACTTTACACCCCCTTTTTTCTTCCTTACGTACACCACAGCGCAATCACGTCTGATTTTTTATTTTCTATTCATTCGATGAAGCGGGATATGACTCTCTGTTGGGGTCAGAAGGGAGGGGAGGAGAAAGAGGAATATACCCATTTATGCAGCGATTCTTTTTTTTTCCGACCAGGTTTTTTTTTCTATCTAGTTTTTTTGTCCTTTTTTCTTGACTACGTGATGTAGTAGCGTTTGAGGAGCTTCTTTTTTGTTGCTTTTTTTTATTTCTGTTAAAGGCACAAATTAGCTCGCAACTCTTTTTTTTTCCCCACCTAATCACCCCCAATTTTTTTTGGTTACACACATCTTTTTTTTTATTTCAAACTTTTGCTTCTCTCTCTTTTTTTTTCTCCCTGTTTCTCCCCTCTATCTCACGCAAATGCGATTGATGTAATGAAATGGGCGGTACTGGGACGGAACCGGGAACGCGCAATGGGATCAAGGCAGATACCACATAGAAGATTTTTACCCTCGGACGTGTTTCTCTCTCTCTCTCTCTCTAGTTCCTTCCTCTACCCCCCACCCTCACTTACCCCAACGACTATTTTTTCCTCCTCCTCCTCCTCCACTTCCCCCAAGCCTGCCCCTCCCCCTTAAGTCACGTGCACACTGATGATTAGGTATCGTTCGTTGCGGGAAGGGGAAGGGGGTAGGGGGGGTTGTTGTC